>NC_133331.1:252265985-252498110 GCF_042186555.1 Aquarana catesbeiana
CTCAAAACCGGAAGTGGCCCTTAAACACCTTTCTCCTTGACATTTTGGTCTTTAAATTCTTTTTGCATCCATTTTAGGGACTTTTGATCTCGTTTGGACACATTTCCTGCGTAACTGAGCCTTTGGCCAAAGGGGTGAAAATTTGGGGGGCCACGCCCGCCAAATGGGCCAAATTTATTTTTCAGCCATTTTACCTGTTTTGACTTCCTTTTACCAAGAAAGGACCAGAGGGTTGAAAAGTGACCTGATTTCATTTGTAAAAAGCCAAGAAACTGCTTGGGAAACTGCCATTTCCTGAAACCGGAAGTGGCCTCCTCAAAACCGGAAGTGGCCCTTAAACACCTTTCTCCTTGACATTTTGGTCTTTAAATTCTTTTTGCATCCATTTTAGGGACTTTTGATTTCGTTTGGACACATTTCCTGCGTATCTGAGCCATTGGCCAAAGAGGTGAAAATTTGGGGGTCCACGCCCGCCAAATGGGCCAAATTTATTTTTCAGCCATTTTACCTGTTTTGACTTCCTTTTACCAAGAAAGGACCAGAGGGTTGAAAAGTGACCTGATTTCATTTGTAAAAAGCCAAGAAACTGCTTGGGAAACTGCCATTTCCTGAAACCGGAAGTGGCCTCCTCAAAACCGGAAGTGGTCCTTAAACACCTTTCTCCTTGACATTTTGGCCTTTAAATTCTTTTTGCATCCATTTTAGGGACTTTTGATCTCGTTTGGACACATTTCCTGCCTAACTGAGGCATTGGCCAAAGGGGTGAAAATTTGGGGGGCCACGCCCGCCAAATGGGCCAAATTTATTTTTCAGCCATTTTACCTGTTTTGACTTCCTTTTACTAAGAAAGGACCAGAGGGTTGAAAAGTGACCTGATTTCATTTGTAAAAAGCCAAGAAACTGCTTGGGAAACTGCCATTTCCTGAAACCGGAAGTGGCCTCCTCAAAACCGGAAGTGGCCCTTAAACACCTTTCTCCTTGACATTTTGGTCTTTAAATTCTTTTTGCATCAATTTTAGGGACTTTTGATCTCGTTTGGACACATTTCCTGCGTATCTGAGCCATTGGCCAAAGGGGTGAAAATTTGGGGGGCCACGCCCGCCAAATGGGCCAAATTTATTTTTCAGCCATTTTACCTGTTTTGACTTCCTTTTACCAAGAAAGGACCAGAGGGTTGAAAAGTGACCTGATTTCATTTGTAAAAAGTCAAGAAACTGCTTGGGAAACTGCCATTTCCTGAAACCGGAAGTGGGCTCCTCAAAACCGGAAGTGGCCCTTAAACACCTTTCTCCTTGACATTTTGGCCTTTAAATTCTTTTTGCATCCATTTTAGGGACTTTTGATTTCGTTTGGACACATTTCCTGCGTATCTGAGCCATTGGCCAAAGGGGTGAAAATTTGGGGGGCCACGCCCGCCAAATGGGCCAAATTTATTTTTCAGCCATTTTACCTGTTTTGACTTCCTTTTACCAAGAAAGGACCAGAGGGTTGAAAAGTGACCTGATTTCATTTGTAAAAAGCCAAGAAACTGCTTGGGAAACTGCCATTTCCTGAAACCGGAAGTGGCCTCCTCAAAACCGGAAGTGGTCCTTAAACACCTTTCTCCTTGACATTTTGGCCTTTAAATTCTTTTTGCATCCATTTTAGGGACTTTTGATCTTGTTTGGACACATTTCCTGCGTAACTGAGCCTTTGGCCAAAGGGGTGAAAATTTGGGGGGCCACGCCCGCCAAATGGGCCAAATTTATTTTTCAGCCATTTTACCTGTTTTGACTTCCTTTTACCAAGAAAGGACCAGAGGGTTGAAAAGTGACCTGATTTCATTTGTAAAAAGCCAAGAAACTGCTTGGGAAACTGCCATTTCCTGAAACCGGAAGTGGGCTCCTCAAAACCGGAAGTGGCCCTTAAACACCTTTCTCCTTGACATTTTGGTCTTTAAATTCTTTTTGCATCCATTTTAGGGACTTTTGATCTCGTTTGGACACATTTCCTGCGTAACTGAGTCTTTGGCCAAAGGGGTGAAAATTTGGGGGGCCACGCCCGCCAAATGGGCCAAATTTATTTTTCAGCCATTTTACCTGTTTTGACTTCCTTTTACCAAGAAAGGACCAGAGGGTTGAAAAGTGACCTGATTTCATTTGTAAAAAGCCAAGAAACTGCTTGGGAAACTGCCATTTCCTGAAACCGGAAGTGGCCTCCTCAAAACCGGAAGTGGCCCTTAAACACCTTTCTCCTTGACATTTTGGTCTTTAAATTCTTTTTGCATCCATTTTAGGGACTTTTGATTTCGTTTGGACACATTTCCTGCGTATCTGAGCCATTGGCCAAAGGGGTGAAAATTTCGGGGTCCACGCCCGCCAAATGGGCCAAATTTATTTTTCAGCCATTTTACCTGTTTTGACTTCCTTTTACCAAGAAAGGACCAGAGGGTTGAAAAGTGACCTGATTTCATTTGTAAAAAGCCAAGAAACTGCTTGGGAAACTGCCATTTCCTGAAACCGGAAGTGGCCTCCTCAAAACCGGAAGTGGTCCTTAAACACCTTTCTCCTTGACATTTTGGCCTTTAAATTTTTTTTGCATCCATTTTAGGGACTTTTGATCTCGTTTGGACACATTTCCTGCCTAACTGAGCCATTGGCCAAAGGGGTGAAAATTTGGGGGGCCACGCCCGCCAAATGGGCCAAATTTATTTTTCAGCCATTTTACCTGTTTTGACTTCCTTTTACCAAGAAAGGACCAGAGGGTTGAAAAGTGACCTGATTTCATTTGTAAAAAGCCAAGAAACTGCTTGGGAAACTGCCATTTCCTGAAACCGGAAGTGGCCTCCTCAAAACCGGAAGTGGTCCTTAAACACCTTTCTCCTTGACATTTTGGCCTTTAAATTCTTTTTGCATCCATTTTAGGGACTTTTGATCTCGTTTGGACACATTTCCTGCCTAACTGAGCCATTGGCCAAAGGGGTGAAAATTTGGGGGCCACGCCCGCCAAATGGGCCAAATTTATTTTTCAGCCATTTTACCTGTTTTGACTTCCTTTTACCAAGAAAGGACCAGAGGGTTGAAAAGTGACCTGATTTCATTTGTAAAAAGCCAAGAAACTGCTTGGGAAACTGCCATTTCCTGAAACCGGAAGTGGCCTCCTCAAAACCGGAAGTGGCCCTTAAACACCTTTCTCCTTGACATTTTGGCCTTTAAATTCTTTTTGCATCCATTTTAGGGACTTTTGATTTCGTTTGGACACATTTCCTGCATATCTGAGCCATTGGCCAAAGGGGTGAAAATTTGGGGGGCCACGCCCGCCAAATGGGCCAAATTTATTTTTCAGCCATTTTACCTGTTTTGACTTCCTTTTACCAAGAAAGGACCAGAGGGTTGAAAAGTGACCTGATTTCATTTGTAAAAAGCCAAGAAACTGCTTGGGAAACTGCCATTTCCTGAAACCAGAAGTGGGCTCCTCAAAACCGGAAGTGGCCCTTAAACACCTTTCTCCTTGACATTTTGGTCTTTAAATTCTTTTTGCATCCATTTTAGGGACTTTTGATCTCGTTTGGACACATTTCCTGCGTAACTGACCCTTTGGCCAAAGGGGTGAAAATTTGGGGGGCCACGCCCGCCAAATGGGCCAAATTTATTTTTCAGCCATTTTACCTGTTTTGACTTCCTTTTACCAAGAAAGGACCAGAGGGTTGAAAAGTGACCTGATTTCATTTGTAAAAAGCCAAGAAACTGCTTGGGAAACTGCCATTTCCTGAAACCGGAAGTGGCCTCCTCAAAACCGGAAGTGGTCCTTAAACACCTTTCTCCTTGACATTTTGGCCTTTAAATTCTTTTTGCATCCATTTTAGGGACTTTTGATCTCGTTTGGACACATTTCCTGCCTAACTGAGCCATTGGCCAAAGGGGTGAAAATTTGGGGGGCCACGCCCGCCAAATGGGCCAAATTTATTTTTCAGCCATTTTACCTGTTTTGACTTCCTTTTACCAAGAAAGGACCAGAGGGTTGAAAAGTGACCTGATTTCATTTGTAAAAAGCCAAGAAACTGCTTGGGAAACTGCCATTTCCTGAAACCGGAAGTGGCCTCCTCAAAACCGGAAGTGGCCCTTAAACACCTTTCTCCTTGACATTTTGGTCTTTAAATTCTTTTTGCATCCATTTTAGGGACTTTTGATCTCGTTTGGACACATTTCCTGCGTATCTGAGCCATTGGCCAAAGGGGTGAAAATTTGGGGGGCCACGCCCGCCAAATGGGCCAAATTTATTTTTCAGCCATTTTACCTGTTTTGACTTCCTTTTACCAAGAAAGGACCAGAGGGTTGAAAAGTGACCTGATTTCATTTGTAAAAAGCCAAGAAACTGCTTGGGAAACTGCCATTTCCTGAAACCGGAAGTGGCCTCCTCAAAACCGGAAGTGGCCCTTAAACACCTTTCTCCTTGACATTTTGGCCTTTAAATTCTTTTTGCATCCATTTTAGGGACTTTTGATTTCGTTTGGACACATTTCCTGCGTATCTGAGCCATTGGCCAAAGGGGTGAAAATTTGGGGGGCCACGCCCGCCAAATGGGCCAAATTTATTTTTCAGCCATTTTACCTGTTTTGACTTCCTTTTACCAAGAAAGGACCAGAGGGTTGAAAAGTGACCTGATTTCATTTGTAAAAAGCCAAGAAACTGCTTGGGAAACTGCCATTTCCTGAAACCGGAAGTGGCCTCCTCAAAACCGGAAGTGGTCCTTAAACACCTTTCTCCTTGACATTTTGGCCTTTAAATTCTTTTTGCATCCATTTTAGGGACTTTTGATCTCGTTTGGACACATTTCCTGCGTAACTGAGCCTTTGGCCAAAGGGGTGAAAATTTGGGGGGCCACGCCCGCCAAATGGGCCAAATTTATTTTTCAGCCATTTTACCTGTTTTGACTTCCTTTTACCAAGAAAGGACCAGAGGGTTGAAAAGTGACCTGATTTCATTTGTAAAAAGCCAAGAAACTGCTTGGGAAACTGCCATTTCCTGAAACCGGAAGTGGCCTCCTCAAAACCGGAAGTGGCCCTTAAACACCTTTCTCCTTGACATTTTGGCCTTTAAATTCTTTTTGCATCCATTTTAGGGACTTTTGATTTCGTTTGGACACATTTCCTGCGTATCCGAGCCATTGGCCAAAGGGGTGAAAATTTGGGGGGCCACGCCCGCCAAATGGGCCAAATTTATTTTTCAGCCATTTTACCTGTTTTGACTTCCTTTTACCAAGAAAGGACCAGAGGGTTGAAAAGTGACCTGATTTCATTTGTAAAAAGCCAAGAAACTGCTTGGGAAACTGCCATTTCCTGAAACCGGAAGTGGCCTCCTCAAAACCGGAAGTGGTCCTTAAACACCTTTCTCCTTGACATTTTGGCCTTTAAATTCTTTTTGCATCCATTTTAGGGACTTTTGATCTCGTTTGGACACATTTCCTGCCTAACTGAGCCATTGGCCAAAGGGGTGAAAATTTGGGGGGCCACGCCCGCCAAATGGGCCAAAATTATTTTTCAGCCATTTTACCTGTTTTGACTTCCTTTTACCAAGAAAGGACCAGAGGGTTGAAAAGTGACCTGATTTCATTTGTAAAAAGCCAAGAAACTGCTTGGGAAACTGCCATTTCCTGAAACCGGAAGTGGCCTCCTCAAAACCGGAAGTGGCCCTTAAACACCTTTCTCCTTGACATTTTGGCCTTTAAATTCTTTTTGCATCCATTTTAGGGACTTTTGATTTCGTTTGGACACATTTCCTGCATATCTGAGCCATTGGCCAAAGGGGTGAAAATTTGGGGGGCCACGCCCGCCAAATGGGCCAAATTTATTTTTCAGCCATTTTACCTGTTTTGACTTCCTTTTACCAAGAAAGGACCAGAGGGTTGAAAAGTGACCTGATTTCATTTGTAAAAAGCCAAGAAACTGCTTGGGAAACTGCCATTTCCTGAAACCAGAAGTGGGCTCCTCAAAACCGGAAGTGGCCCTTAAACACCTTTCTCCTTGACATTTTGGTCTTTAAATTCTTTTTGCATCCATTTTAGGGACTTTTGATCTCGTTTGGACACATTTCCTGCGTAACTGACCCTTTGGCCAAAGGGGTGAAAATTTGGGGGGCCACGCCCGCCAAATGGGCCAAATTTATTTTTCAGCCATTTTACCTGTTTTGACTTCCTTTTACCAAGAAAGGACCAGAGGGTTGAAAAGTGACCTGATTTCATTTGTAAAAAGCCAAGAAACTGCTTGGGAAACTGCCATTTCCTGAAACCGGAAGTGGCCTCCTCAAAACCGAAAGTGGCCCTTAAACACCTTTCTCCTTGACATTTTGGTCTTTAAATTCTTTTTGCATCCATTTTAGGGACTTTTGATTTCGTTTGGACACATTTCCTGCGTATCTGAGCCATTGGCCAAAGAGGTGAAAATTTGGGGGGCCACGCCCGCCAAATGGGCCAAATTTATTTTTCAGCCATTTTACCTGTTTTGACTTCCTTTTACCAAGAAAGGACCAGAGGGTTGAAAAGTGACCTGATTTCATTTGTAAAAAGCCAAGAAACTGCTTGGGAAACTGCCATTTCCTGAAACCGGAAGTGGCCTCCTCAAAACCGGAAGTGGTCCTTAAACACCTTTCTCCTTGACATTTTGGCCATTAAATTCTTTTTGCATCCATTTTAGGGACTTTTGATTTCGTTTGGACACATTTCCTGCATATCTGAGCCATTGGCCAAAGGGGTGAAAATTTGGGGGGCCACGCCTGCCAAATGGGCCAAATTTATTTTTCAGCCATTTTACCTGTTTTGACTTCCTTTTACCAAGAAAGGACCAGAGGGTTGAAAAGTGACCTGATTTCATTTGTAAAAAGCCAAGAAACTGCTTGGGAAACTGCCATTTCCTGAAACCGGAAGTGGGCTCCTCAAAACCGGAAGTGGCCCTTAAACACCTTTCTCCTTGACATTTTGGTCTTTAAATTCTTTTTGCATCCATTTTAGGGACTTTTGATCTCGTTTGGACACATTTCCTGCGTAACTGAGCCTTTGGCCAAAGGGGTGAAAATTTGGGGGGCCACGCCCGCCAAATGGGCCAAATTTATTTTTCAACCATTTTACCTGTTTTGACTTCCTTTTACCAAGAAAGGACCAGAGGGTTGAAAAGTGACCTGATTTCATTTGTAAAAAGCCAAGAAACTGCTTGGGAAACTGCCATTTCCTGAAACCGGAAGTGGCCTCCTCAAAACCGGAAGTGGCCCTTAAACACCTTTCTCCTTGACATTTTGGCCTTTAAATTCTTTTTGCATCCATTTTAGGGACTTTTGATTTCGTTTGGACACATTTCCTGCGTATCTGAGCCATTGGCCAAAGAGGTGAAAATTTGGGGGGCCACGCCCGCCAAATGGGCCAAATTTATTTTTCAGCCATTTTACCTGTTTTGACTTCCTTTTACCAAGAAAGGACCAGAGGGTTGAAAAGTGACCTGATTTCATTTGTAAAAAGCCAAGAAACTGCTTGGGAAACTGCCATTTCCTGAAACCGGAAGTGGCCTCCTCAAAACCGGAAGTGGTCCTTAAACACCTTTCTCCTTGACATTTTGGCCTTTAAATTCTTTTTGCATCCATTTTAGGGACTTTTGATCTCGTTTGGACACATTTCCTGCCTAACTGAGCCATTGGCCAAAGGGGTGAAAATTTGGGGGGCCACGCCCGCCAAATGGGCCAAATTTATTTTTCAGCCATTTTACCTGTTTTGACTTCCTTTTACCAAGAAAGGACCAGAGGGTTGAAAAGTGACCTGATTTCATTTGTAAAAAGCCAAGAAACTGCTTGGGAAACTGCCATTTCCTGAAACCGGAAGTGGCCTCCTCAAAACCGGAAGTGGTCCTTAAACACCTTTCTCCTTGACATTTTGGCCTTTAAATTCTTTTTGCATCCATTTTAGGGACTTTTGATCTCGTTTGGACACATTTCCTGCGTAACTGAGCCTTTGGCCAAAGGGGTGAAAATTTGGGGGGCCACGCCCGCCAAATGGGCCAAATTTATTTTTCAGCCATTTTACCTGTTTTGACTTCCTTTTACCAAGAAAGGACCAGAGGGTTGAAAAGTGACCTGATTTCATTTGTAAAAAGCCAAGAAACTGCTTGGGAAACTGCCATTTCCTGAAACCGGAAGTGGCCTCCTCAAAACCGGAAGTGGCCCTTAAACACCTTTCTCCTTGACATTTTGGCCTTTAAATTCTTTTTGCATCCATTTTAGGGACTTTTGATTTCGTTTGGACACATTTCCTGCATATCTGAGCCATTGGCCAAAGGGGTGAAAATTTGGGGGGCCACGCCCGCCAAATGGGCCAAATTTATTTTTCAGCCATTTTACCTGTTTTGACTTCCTTTTACCAAGAAAGGACCAGAGGGTTGAAAAGTGACCTGATTTCATTTGTAAAAAGCCAAGAAACTGCTTGGGAAACTGCCATTTCCTGAAACCGGAAGTGGGCTCCTCAAAACCGGAAGTGGCCCTTAAACACCTTTCTCCTTGACATTTTGGTCTTTAAATTCTTTTTGCATCCATTTTAGGGACTTTTGATTTCGTTTGGACACATTTCCTGCGTATCTGAGCCATTGGCCAAAGAGGTGAAAATTTGGGGGGCCACGCCCGCCAAATGGGCCAAATTTATTTTTCAGCCATTTTACCTGTTTTGACTTCCTTTTACCAAGAAAGGACCAGAGGGTT
This sequence comes from Aquarana catesbeiana, assembly GCF_042186555.1. NCBI lineage: Eukaryota > Metazoa > Chordata > Amphibia > Anura > Ranidae > Aquarana > Aquarana catesbeiana. The sequence goes on from NC_133331.1 coordinate 252,274,697, forward strand.
GAAAAGTGACCTGATTTCATTTGTAAAAAGCCAAGAAACTGCTTGGGAAACTGCCATTTCCTGAAACCGGAAGTGGCCTCCTCAAAACCGGAAGTGGTCCTTAAACACCTTTCTCCTTGACATTTTGGCCTTTAAATTCTTTTTGCATCCATTTTAGGGACTTTTGATTTCGTTTGGACACATTTCCTGCATATCTGAGCCATTGGCCAAAGGGGTGAAAATTTGGGGGGCCACGCCTGCCAAATGGGCCAAATTTATTTTTCAGCCATTTTACCTGTTTTGACTTCCTTTTACCAAGAAAGGACCAGAGGGTTGAAAAGTGACCTGATTTCATTTGCAAAAAGCCAAGAAACTGCTTGGGAAACTGCCATTTCCTGAAACCGGAAGTGGGCTCCTCAAAACCGGAAGTGGCCCTTAAACACCTTTCTCCTTGACATTTTGGTCTTTAAATTCTTTTTGCATCCATTTTAGGGACTTTTGATCTCGTTTGGACACATTTCCTGCGTAACTGAGCCTTTGGCCAAAGGGGTGAAAATTTGGGGGGCCACGCCCGCCAAATGGGCCAAATTTATTTTTCAGCCATTTTACCTGTTTTGACTTCCTTTTACCAAGAAAGGACCAGAGGGTTGAAAAGTGACCTGATTTCATTTGTAAAAAGCCAAGAAACTGCTTGGGAAACTGCCATTTCCTGAAACCGGAAGTGGCCTCCTCAAAACCGGAAGTGGCCCTTAAACACCTTTCTCCTTGACATTTTGGCCTTTAAATTCTTTTTGCATCCATTTTAGGGACTTTTGATTTCGTTTGGACACATTTCCTGCGTATCTGAGCCATTGGCCAAAGAGGTGAAAATTTGGGGGGCCACGCCCGCCAAATGGGCCAAATTTATTTTTCAGCCATTTTACCTGTTTTGACTTCCTTTTACCAAGAAAGGACCAGAGGGTTGAAAAGTGACCTGATTTCATTTGTAAAAAGCCAAGAAACTGCTTGGGAAACTGCCATTTCCTGAAACCGGAAGTGGCCTCCTCAAAACCGGAAGTGGTCCTTAAACACCTTTCTCCTTGACATTTTGGCCTTTAAATTCTTTTTGCATCCATTTTAGGGACTTTTGATCTCGTTTGGACACATTTCCTGCCTAACTGAGCCATTGGCCAAAGGGGTGAAAATTTGGGGGGCCACGCCCGCCAAATGGGCCAAATTTATTTTTCAGCCATTTTACCTGTTTTGACTTCCTTTTACCAAGAAAGGACCAGAGGGTTGAAAAGTGACCTGATTTCATTTGTAAAAAGCCAAGAAACTGCTTGGGAAACTGCCATTTCCTGAAACCGGAAGTGGCCTCCTCAAAACCGGAAGTGGCCCTTAAACACCTTTCTCCTTGACATTTTGGTCTTTAAATTCTTTTTGCATCCATTTTAGGGACTTTTGATCTCGTTTGGACACATTTCCTGCGTATCTGAGCCATTGGCCAAAGGGGTGAAAATTTGGGGGGCCACGCCCGCCAAATGGGCCAAATTTATTTTTCAGCCATTTTACCTGTTTTGACTTCCTTTTACCAAGAAAGGACCAGAGGGTTGAAAAGTGACCTGATTTCATTTGTAAAAAGCCAAGAAACTGCTTGGGAAACTGCCATTTCCTGAAACCGGAAGTGGCCTCCTCAAAACCGGAAGTGGCCCTTAAACACCTTTCTCCTTGACATTTTGGCCTTTAAATTCTTTTTGCATCCATTTTAGGGACTTTTGATTTCGTTTGGACACATTTCCTGCGTATCTGAGCCATTGGCCAAAGGGGTGAAAATTTGGGGGGCCACGCCCGCCAAATGGGCCAAATTTATTTTTCAGCCATTTTACCTGTTTTGACTTCCTTTTACCAAGAAAGGACCAGAGGGTTGAAAAGTGACCTGATTTCATTTGTAAAAAGCCAAGAAACTGCTTGGGAAACTGCCATTTCCTGAAACCGGAAGTGGCCTCCTCAAAACCGGAAGTGGTCCTTAAACACCTTTCTCCTTGACATTTTGGCCTTTAAATTCTTTTTGCATCCATTTTAGGGACTTTTGATCTCGTTTGGACACATTTCCTGCCTAACTGAGCCATTGGCCAAAGGGGTGAAAATTTGGGGGGCCACGCCCGCCAAATGGGCCAAATTTATTTTTCAGCCATTTTACCTGTTTTGACTTCCTTTTACCAAGAAAGGACCAGAGGGTTGAAAAGTGACCTGATTTCATTTGTAAAAAGCCAAGAAACTGCTTGGGAAACTGCCATTTCCTGAAACCGGAAGTGGCCTCCTCAAAACCGGAAGTGGCCCTTAAACACCTTTCTCCTTGACATTTTGGTCTTTAAATTCTTTTTGCATCCATTTTAGGGACTTTTGATCTCGTTTGGACACATTTCCTGCGTATCTGAGCCATTGGCCAAAGGGGTGAAAATTTGGGGGGCCACGCCCGCCAAATGGGCCAAATTTATTTTTCAGCCATTTTACCTGTTTTGACTTCCTTTTACCAAGAAAGGACCAGAGGGTTGAAAAGTGACCTGATTTCATTTGTAAAAAGCCAAGAAACTGCTTGGGAAACTGCCATTTCCTGAAACCGGAAGTGGCCTCCTCAAAACCGGAAGTGGCCCTTAAACACCTTTCTCCTTGACATTTTGGCCTTTAAATTCTTTTTGCATCCATTTTAGGGACTTTTGATTTCGTTTGGACACATTTCCTGCGTATCTGAGCCATTGGCCAAAGGGGTGAAAATTTGGGGGGCCACGCCCGCCAAATGGGCCAAATTTATTTTTCAGCCATTTTACCTGTTTTGACTTCCTTTTACCAAGAAAGGACCAGAGGGTTGAAAAGTGACCTGATTTCATTTGTAAAAAGCCAAGAAACTGCTTGGGAAACTGCCATTTCCTGAAACCGGAAGTGGCCTCCTCAAAACCGGAAGTGGCCCTTAAACACCTTTCTCCTTGACATTTTGGCCTTTAAATTCTTTTTGCATCCATTTTAGGGACTTTTGATTTCGTTTGGACACATTTCCTGCATATCTGAGCCATTGGCCAAAGGGGTGAAAATTTGGGGGGCCACGCCCGCCAAATGGGCCAAATTTATTTTTCAGCCATTTTACCTGTTTTGACTTCCTTTTACCAAGAAAGGACCAGAGGGTTGAAAAGTGACCTGATTTCATTTGTAAAAAGCCAAGAAACTGCTTGGGAAACTGCCATTTCCTGAAACCGGAAGTGGGCTCCTCAAAACCGGAAGTGGCCCTTAAACACCTTTCTCCTTGACATTTTGGTCTTTAAATTCTTTTTGCATCCATTTTAGGGACTTTTGATCTCGTTTGGACACATTTCCTGCGTAACTGAGCCTTTGGCCAAAGGGGTGAAAATTTGGGGGGCCATGCCCGCCAAATGGGCCAAATTTATTTTTCAGCCATTTTACCTGTTTTGACTTCCTTTTACCAAGAAAGGACCAGAGGGTTGAAAAGTGACCTGATTTCATTTGTAAAAAGCCAAGAAACTGCTTGGGAAACTGCCATTTCCTGAAACCGGAAGTGGCCTCCTCAAAACCGGAAGTGGCCCTTAAACACCTTTCTCCTTGACATTTTGGTCTTTAAATTCTTTTTGCATCCATTTTAGGGACTTTTGATTTCGTTTGGACACATTTCCTGCGTATCTGAGCCATTGGCCAAAGAGGTGAAAATTTGGGGGTCCACGCCCGCCAAATGGGCCAAATTTATTTTTCAGCCATTTTACCTGTTTTGACTTCCTTTTACCAAGAAAGGACCAGAGGGTTGAAAAGTGACCTGATTTCATTTGTAAAAAGCCAAGAAACTGCTTGGGAAACTGCCATTTCCTGAAACCGGAAGTGGCCTCCTCAAAACCGGAAGTGGTCCTTAAACACCTTTCTCCTTGACATTTTGGCCTTTAAATTCTTTTTGCATCCATTTTAGGGACTTTTGATCTCGTTTGGACACATTTCCTGCCTAACTGAGGCATTGGCCAAAGGGGTGAAAATTTGGGGGGCCACGCCCGCCAAATGGGCCAAATTTATTTTTCAGCCATTTTACCTGTTTTGACTTCCTTTTACTAAGAAAGGACCAGAGGGTTGAAAAGTGACCTGATTTCATTTGTAAAAAGCCAAGAAACTGCTTGGGAAACTGCCATTTCCTGAAACCGGAAGTGGCCTCCTCAAAACCGGAAGTGGCCCTTAAACACCTTTCTCCTTGACATTTTGGTCTTTAAATTCTTTTTGCATCAATTTTAGGGACTTTTGATCTCGTTTGGACACATTTCCTGCGTATCTGAGCCATTGGCCAAAGGGGTGAAAATTTGGGGGGCCACGCCCGCCAAATGGGCCAAATTTATTTTTCAGCCATTTTACCTGTTTTGACTTCCTTTTACCAAGAAAGGACCAGAGGGTTGAAAAGTGACCTGATTTCATTTGTAAAAAGTCAAGAAACTGCTTGGGAAACTGCCATTTCCTGAAACCGGAAGTGGGCTCCTCAAAACCGGAAGTGGCCCTTAAACACCTTTCTCCTTGACATTTTGGCCTTTAAATTCTTTTTGCATCCATTTTAGGGACTTTTGATTTCGTTTGGACACATTTCCTGCGTATCTGAGCCATTGGCCAAAGGGGTGAAAATTTGGGGGGCCACGCCCGCCAAATGGGCCAAATTTATTTTTCAGCCATTTTACCTGTTTTGACTTCCTTTTACCAAGAAAGGACCAGAGGGTTGAAAAGTGACCTGATTTCATTTGTAAAAAGCCAAGAAACTGCTTGGGAAACTGCCATTTCCTGAAACCGGAAGTGGCCTCCTCAAAACCGGAAGTGGTCCTTAAACACCTTTCTCCTTGACATTTTGGCCTTTAAATTCTTTTTGCATCCATTTTAGGGACTTTTGATCTTGTTTGGACACATTTCCTGCGTAACTGAGCCTTTGGCCAAAGGGGTGAAAATTTGGGGGGCCACGCCCGCCAAATGGGCCAAATTTATTTTTCAGCCATTTTACCTGTTTTGACTTCCTTTTACCAAGAAAGGACCAGAGGGTTGAAAAGTGACCTGATTTCATTTGTAAAAAGCCAAGAAACTGCTTGGGAAACTGCCATTTCCTGAAACCGGAAGTGGCCTCCTCAAAACCGGAAGTGGCCCTTAAACACCTTTCTCCTTGACATTTTGGCCTTTAAATTCTTTTTGCATCCATTTTAGGGACATTTGATTTCGTTTGGACACATTTCCTGCATATCTGAGCCATTGGCCAAAGGGGTGAAAATTTGGGGGGCCACGCCCGCCAAATGGGCCAAATTTATTTTTCAGCCATTTTACCTGTTTTGACTTCCTTTTACCAAGAAAGGACCAGAGGGTTGAAAAGTGACCTGATTTCATTTGTAAAAAGCCAAGAAACTGCTTGGGAAACTGCCATTTCCTGAAACCGGAAGTGGGCTCCTCAAAACCGGAAGTGGCCCTTAAACACCTTTCTCCTTGACATTTTGGTCTTTAAATTCTTTTTGCATCCATTTTAGGGACTTTTGATCTCGTTTGGACACATTTCCTGCGTAACTGAGCCTTTGGCCAAAGGGGTGAAAATTTGGGGGGCCACGCCCGCCAAATGGGCCAAATTTATTTTTCAGCCATTTTACCTGTTTTGACTTCCTTTTACCAAGAAAGGACCAGAGGGTTGAAAAGTGACCTGATTTCATTTGTAAAAAGCCAAGAAACTGCTTGGGAAACTGCCATTTCCTGAAACCGGAAGTGGCCTCCTCAAAACCGGAAGTGGCCCTTAAACACCTTTCTCCTTGACATTTTGGTCTTTAAATTCTTTTTGCATCCATTTTAGGGACTTTTGATTTCGTTTGGACACATTTCCTGCGTATCTGAGCCATTGGCCAAAGAGGTGAAAATTTGGGGGTCCACGCCCGCCAAATGGGCCAAATTTATTTTTCAGCCATTTTACCTGTTTTGACTTCCTTTTACCAAGAAAGGACCAGAGGGTTGAAAAGTGACCTGATTTCATTTGTAAAAAGCCAAGAAACTGCTTGGGAAACTGCCATTTCCTGAAACCGGAAGTGGCCTCCTCAAAACCGGAAGTGGTCCTTAAACACCTTTCTCCTTGACATTTTGGCCTTTAAATTCTTTTTGCATCCATTTTAGGGACTTTTGATCTCGTTTGGACACATTTCCTGCCTAACTGAGGCATTGGCCAAAGGGGTGAAAATTTGGGGGGCCACGCCCGCCAAATGGGCCAAATTTATTTTTCAGCCATTTTACCTGTTTTGACTTCCTTTTACTAAGAAAGGACCAGAGGGTTGAAAAGTGACCTGATTTCATTTGTAAAAAGCCAAGAAACTGCTTGGGAAACTGCCATTTCCTGAAACCGGAAGTGGCCTCCTCAAAACCGGAAGTGGCCCTTAAACACCTTTCTCCTTGACATTTTGGTCTTTAAATTCTTTTTGCATCAATTTTAGGGACTTTTGATCTCGTTTGGACACATTTCCTGCGTATCTGAGCCATTGGCCAAAGGGGTGAAAATTTGGGGGGCCACGCCCGCCAAATGGGCCAAATTTATTTTTCAGCCATTTTACCTGTTTTGACTTCCTTTTACCAAGAAAGGACCAGAGGGTTGAAAAGTGACCTGATTTCATTTGTAAAAAGTCAAGAAACTGCTTGGGAAACTGCCATTTCCTGAAACCGGAAGTGGGCTCCTCAAAACCGGAAGTGGCCCTTAAACACCTTTCTCCTTGACATTTTGGCCTTTAAATTCTTTTTGCATCCATTTTAGGGACTTTTGATTTCGTTTGGACACATTTCCTGCGTATCTGAGCCATTGGCCAAAGGGGTGAAAATTTGGGGGGCCACGCCCGCCAAATGGGCCAAATTTATTTTTCAGCCATTTTACCTGTTTTGACTTCCTTTTACCAAGAAAGGACCAGAGGGTTGAAAAGTGACCTGATTTCATTTGTAAAAAGCCAAGAAACTGCTTGGGAAACTGCCATTTCCTGAAACCGGAAGTGGCCTCCTCAAAACCGGAAGTGGTCCTTAAACACCTTTCTCCTTGACATTTTGGCCTTTAAATTCTTTTTGCATCCATTTTAGGGACTTTTGATCTTGTTTGGACACATTTCCTGCGTAACTGAGCCTTTGGCCAAAGGGGTGAAAATTTGGGGGGCCACGCCCGCCAAATGGGCCAAATTTATTTTTCAGCCATTTTACCTGTTTTGACTTCCTTTTACCAAGAAAGGACCAGAGGGTTGAAAAGTGACCTGATTTCATTTGTAAAAAGCCAAGAAACTGCTTGGGAAACTGCCATTTCCTGAAACCGGAAGTGGCCTCCTCAAAACCGGAAGTGGCCCTTAAACACCTTTCTCCTTGACATTTTGGCCTTTAAATTCTTTTTGCATCCATTTTAGGGACATTTGATTTCGTTTGGACACATTTCCTGCATATCTGAGCCATTGGCCAAAGGGGTGAAAATTTGGGGGGCCACGCCCGCCAAATGGGCCAAATTTATTTTTCAGCCATTTTACCTGTTTTGACTTCCTTTTACCAAGAAAGGACCAGAGGGTTGAAAAGTGACCTGATTTCATTTGTAAAAAGCCAAGAAACTGCTTGGGAAACTGCCATTTCCTGAAACCGGAAGTGGGCTCCTCAAAACCGGAAGTGGCCCTTAAACACCTTTCTCCTTGACATTTTGGTCTTTAAATTCTTTTTGCATCCATTTTAGGGACTTTTGATCTCGTTTGGACACATTTCCTGCGTAACTGAGTCTTTGGCCAAAGGGGTGAAAATTTGGGGGGCCACGCCCGCCAAATGGGCCAAATTTATTTTTCAGCCATTTTACCTGTTTTGACTTCCTTTTACCAAGAAAGGACCAGAGGGTTGAAAAGTGACCTGATTTCATTTGTAAAAAGCCAAGAAACTGCTTGGGAAACTGCCATTTCCTGAAACCGGAAGTGGCCTCCTCAAAACCGGAAGTGGCCCTTAAACACCTTTCTCCTTGACATTTTGGTCTTTAAATTCTTTTTGCATCCATTTTAGGGACTTTTGATTTCGTTTGGACACATTTCCTGCGTATCTGAGCCATTGGCCAAAGGGGTGAAAATTTCGGGGTCCACGCCCGCCAAATGGGCCAAATTTATTTTTCAGCCATTTTACCTGTTTTGACTTCCTTTTACCAAGAAAGGACCAGAGGGTTGAAAAGTGACCTGATTTCATTTGTAAAAAGCCAAGAAACTGCTTGGGAAACTGCCATTTCCTGAAACCGGAAGTGGCCTCCTCAAAACCGGAAGTGGTCCTTAAACACCTTTCTCCTTGACATTTTGGCCTTTAAATTTTTTTTGCATCCATTTTAGGGACTTTTGATCTCGTTTGGACACATTTCCTGCCTAACTGAGCCATTGGCCAAAGGGGTGAAAATTTGGGGGGCCACGCCCGCCAAATGGGCCAAATTTATTTTTCAGCCATTTTACCTGTTTTGACTTCCTTTTACCAAGAAAGGACCAGAGGGTTGAAAAGTGACCTGATTTCATTTGTAAAAAGCCAAGAAACTGCTTGGGAAACTGCCATTTCCTGAAACCGGAAGTGGCCTCCTCAAAACCGGAAGTGGTCCTTAAACACCTTTCTCCTTGACATTTTGGCCTTTAAATTCTTTTTGCATCCATTTTAGGGACTTTTGATCTCGTTTGGACACATTTCCTGCCTAACTGAGCCATTGGCCAAAGGGGTGAAAATTTGGGGGCCACGCCCGCCAAATGGGCCAAATTTATTTTTCAGCCATTTTACCTGTTTTGACTTCCTTTTACCAAGAAAGGACCAGAGGGTTGAAAAGTGACCTGATTTCATTTGTAAAAAGCCAAGAAACTGCTTGGGAAACTGCCATTTCCTGAAACCGGAAGTGGCCTCCTCAAAACCGGAAGTGGCCCTTAAACACCTTTCTCCTTGACATTTTGGCCTTTAAATTCTTTTTGCATCCATTTTAGGGACTTTTGATTTCGTTTGGACACATTTCCTGCATATCTGAGCCATTGGCCAAAGGGGTGAAAATTTGGGGGGCCACGCCCGCCAAATGGGCCAAATTTATTTTTCAGCCATTTTACCTGTTTTGACTTCCTTTTACCAAGAAAGGACCAGAGGGTTGAAAAGTGACCTGATTTCATTTGTAAAAAGCCAAGAAACTGCTTGGGAAACTGCCATTTCCTGAAACCAGAAGTGGGCTCCTCAAAACCGGAAGTGGCCCTTAAACACCTTTCTCCTTGACATTTTGGTCTTTAAATTCTTTTTGCATCCATTTTAGGGACTTTTGATCTCGTTTGGACACATTTCCTGCGTAACTGACCCTTTGGCCAAAGGGGTGAAAATTTGGGGGGCCACGCCCGCCAAATGGGCCAAATTTATTTTTCAGCCATTTTACCTGTTTTGACTTCCTTTTACCAAGAAAGGACCAGAGGGTTGAAAAGTGACCTGATTTCATTTGTAAAAAGCCAAGAAACTGCTTGGGAAACTGCCATTTCCTGAAACCGGAAGTGGCCTCCTCAAAACCGGAAGTGGTCCTTAAACACCTTTCTCCTTGACATTTTGGCCTTTAAATTCTTTTTGCATCCATTTTAGGGACTTTTGATCTCGTTTGGACACATTTCCTGCCTAACTGAGCCATTGGCCAAAGGGGTGAAAATTTGGGGGGCCACGCCCGCCAAATGGGCCAAATTTATTTTTCAGCCATTTTACCTGTTTTGACTTCCTTTTACCAAGAAAGGACCAGAGGGTTGAAAAGTGACCTGATTTCATTTGTAAAAAGCCAAGAAACTGCTTGGGAAACTGCCATTTCCTGAAACCGGAAGTGGCCTCCTCAAAACCGGAAGTGGCCCTTAAACACCTTTCTCCTTGACATTTTGGTCTTTAAATTCTTTTTGCATCCATTTTAGGGACTTTTGATCTCGTTTGGACACATTTCCTGCGTATCTGAGCCATTGGCCAAAGGGGTGAAAATTTGGGGGGCCACGCCCGCCAAATGGGCCAAATTTATTTTTCAGCCATTTTACCTGTTTTGACTTCCTTTTACCAAGAAAGGACCAGAGGGTTGAAAAGTGACCTGATTTCATTTGTAAAAAGCCAAGAAACTGCTTGGGAAACTGCCATTTCCTGAAACCGGAAGTGGCCTCCTCAAAACCGGAAGTGGCCCTTAAACACCTTTCTCCTTGACATTTTGGCCTTTAAATTCTTTTTGCATCCATTTTAGGGACTTTTGATTTCGTTTGGACACATTTCCTGCGTATCTGAGCCATTGGCCAAAGGGGTGAAAATTTGGGGGGCCACGCCCGCCAAATGGGCCAAATTTATTTTTCAGCCATTTTACCTGTTTTGACTTCCTTTTACCAAGAAAGGACCAGAGGGTTGAAAAGTGACCTGATTTCATTTGTAAAAAGCCAAGAAACTGCTTGGGAAACTGCCATTTCCTGAAACCGGAAGTGGCCTCCTCAAAACCGGAAGTGGTCCTTAAACACCTTTCTCCTTGACATTTTGGCCTTTAAATTCTTTTTGCATCCATTTTAGGGACTTTTGATCTCGTTTGGACACATTTCCTGCGTAACTGAGCCTTTGGCCAAAGGGGTGAAAATTTGGGGGGCCACGCCCGCCAAATGGGCCAAATTTATTTTTCAGCCATTTTACCTGTTTTGACTTCCTTTTACCAAGAAAGGACCAGAGGGTTGAAAAGTGACCTGATTTCATTTGTAAAAAGCCAAGAAACTGCTTGGGAAACTGCCATTTCCTGAAACCGGAAGTGGCCTCCTCAAAACCGGAAGTGGCCCTTAAACACCTTTCTCCTTGACATTTTGGTCTTTAAATTCTTTTTGCATCCATTTTAGGGACTTTTGATCTCGTTTGGACACATTTCCTGCGTATCTGAGCCATTGGCCAAAGGGGTGAAAATTTGGGGGGCCACGCCCGCCAAATGGGCCAAATTTATTTTTCAGCCATTTTACCTGTTTTGACTTCCTTTTACCAAGAAAGGACCAGAGGGTTGAAAAGTGACCTGATTTCATTTGTAAAAAGCCAAGAAACTGCTTGGGAAACTGCCATTTCCTGAAACCGGAAGTGGCCTCCTCAAAACCGGAAGTGGCCCTTAAACACCTTTCTCCTTGACATTTTGGCCTTTAAATTCTTTTTGCATCCATTTTAGGGACTTTTGATTTCGTTTGGACACATTTCCTGCGTATCTGAGCCATTGGCCAAAGGGGTGAAAATTTGGGGGGCCACGCCCGCCAAATGGGCCAAATTTATTTTTCAGCCATTTTACCTGTTTTGACTTCCTTTTACCAAGAAAGGACCAGAGGGTTGAAAAGTGACCTGATTTCATTTGTAAAAAGCCAAGAAACTGCTTGGGAAACTGCCATTTCCTGAAACCGGAAGTGGCCTCCTCAAAACCGGAAGTGGTCCTTAAACACCTTTCTCCTTGACATTTTGGCCTTTAAATTCTTTTTGCATCCATTTTAGGGACTTTTGATCTCGTTTGGACACATTTCCTGCGTAACTGAGCCTTTGGCCAAAGGGGTGAAAATTTGGGGGGCCACGCCCGCCAAATGGGCCAAATTTATTTTTCAGCCATTTTACCTGTTTTGACTTCCTTTTACCAAGAAAGGACCAGAGGGTTGAAAAGTGACCTGATTTCATTTGTAAAAAGCCAAGAAACTGCTTGGGAAACTGCCATTTCCTGAAACCGGAAGTGGCCTCCTCAAAACCGGAAGTGGCCCTTAAACACCTTTCTCCTTGACATTTTGGCCTTTAAATTCTTTTTGCATCCATTTTAGGGACTTTTGATTTCGTTTGGACACATTTCCTGCATATCTGAGCCATTGGCCAAAGGGGTGAAAATTTGGGGGGCCACGCCCGCCAAATGGGCCAAATTTATTTTTCAGCCATTTTACCTGTTTTGACTTCCTTTTACCAAGAAAGGACCAGAGGGTTGAAAAGTGACCTGATTTCATTTGTAAAAAGCCAAGAAACTGCTTGGGAAACTGCCATTTCCTGAAACCGGAAGTGGGCTCCTCAAAACCGGAAGTGGCCCTTAAACACCTTTCTCCTTGACATTTTGGTCTTTAAATTCTTTTTGCATCCATTTTAGGGACTTTTGATCTCGTTTGGACACATTTCCTGCGTAACTGAGCCTTTGGCCAAAGGGGTGAAAATTTGGGGGGCCACGCCCGCCAAATGGGCCAAATTTATTTTTCAGCCATTTTACCTGTTTTGACTTCCTTTTACCAAGAAAGGACCAGAGGGTTGAAAAGTGACCTGATTTCATTTGTAAAAAGCCAAGAAACTGCTTGGGAAACTGCCATTTCCTGAAACCGGAAGTGGCCTCCTCAAAACCGGAAGTGGCCCTTAAACACCTTTCTCCTTGACATTTTGGTCTTTAAATTCTTTTTGCATCCATTTTAGGGACTTTTGATTTCGTTTGGACACATTTCCTGCGTATCTGAGCCATTGGCCAAAGGGGTGAAAATTTGGGGGTCCACGCCCGCCAAATGGGCCAAATTTATTTTTCAGCCATTTTACCTGTTTTGACTTCCTTTTACCAAGAAAGGACCAGAGGGTTGAAAAGTGACCTGATTTCATTTGTAAAAAGCCAAGAAACTGCTTGGGAAACTGCCATTTCCTGAAACCGGAAGTGGCCTCCTCAAAACCGGAAGTGGTCCTTAAACACCTTTCTCCTTGACATTTTGGCCTTTAAATTTTTTTTGCATCCATTTTAGGGACTTTTGATCTCGTTTGGACACATTTCCTGCCTAACTGAGCCATTGGCCAAAGGGGTGAAAATTTGGGGGGCCACGCCCGCCAAATGGGCCAAATTTATTTTTCAGCCATTTTACCTGTTTTGACTTCCTTTTACCAAGAAAGGACCAGAGGGTTGAAAAGTGACCTGATTTCATTTGTAAAAAGCCAAGAAACTGCTTGGGAAACTGCCATTTCCTGAAACCGGAAGTGGCCTCCTCAAAACCGGAAGTGGTCCTTAAACACCTTTCTCCTTGACATTTTGGCCTTTAAATTCTTTTTGCATCCATTTTAGGGACTTTTGATCTCGTTTGGACACATTTCCTGCCTAACTGAGCCATTGGCCAAAGGGGTGAAAATTTGGGGGCCACGCCTGCCAAATGGGCCAAATTTATTTTTCAGCCATTTTACCTGTTTTGACTTCCTTTTACCAAGAAAGGACCAGAGGGTTGAAAAGTGACCTGATTTCATTTGTAAAAAGCCAAGAAACTGCTTGGGAAACTGCCATTTCCTGAAACCGGAAGTGGCCTCCTCAAAACCGGAAGTGGCCCTTAAACACCTTTCTCCTTGACATTTTGGCCTTTAAATTCTTTTTGCATCCATTTTAGGGACTTTTGATTTCGTTTGGACACATTTCCTGCATATCTGAGCCATTGGCCAAAGGGGTGAAAATTTGGGGGGCCACGCCCGCCAAATGGGCCAAATTTATTTTTCAGCCATTTTACCTGTTTTGACTTCCTTTTACCAAGAAAGGACCAGAGGGTTGAAAAGTGACCTGATTTCATTTGTAAAAAGCCAAGAAACTGCTTGGGAAACTGCCATTTCCTGAAACCAGAAGTGGGCTCCTCAAAACCGGAAGTGGCCCTTAAACACCTTTCTCCTTGACATTTTGGTCTTTAAATTCTTTTTGCATCCATTTTAGGGACTTTTGATCTCGTTTGGACACATTTCCTGCGTATCTGAGCCATTGGCCAAAGGGGTGAAAATTTGGGGGGCCACGCCCGCCAAATGGGCCAAATTTATTTTTCAGCCATTTTACCTGTTTTGACTTCCTTTTACCAAGAAAGGACCAGAGGGTTGAAAAGTGACCTGATTTCATTTGTAAAAAGCCAAGAAACTGCTTGGGAAACTGCCATTTCCTGAAACCGGAAGTGGCCTCCTCAAAACCGGAAGTGGTCCTTAAACACCTTTCTCCTTGACATTTTGGCCTTTAAATTCTTTTTGCATCCATTTTAGGGACTTTTGATCTCGTTTGGACACATTTCCTGCCTAACTGAGCCATTGGCCAAAGGGGTGAAAATTTGGGGGGCCACGCCCGCCAAATGGGCCAAATTTATTTTTCAGCCATTTTACCTGTTTTGACTTCCTTTTACCAAGAAAGGACCAGAGGGTTGAAAAGTGACCTGATTTCATTTGTAAAAAGCCAAGAAACTGCTTGGGAAACTGCCATTTCCTGAAACCGGAAGTGGCCTCCTCAAAACCGGAAGTGGCCCTTAAACACCTTTCTCCTTGACATTTTGGTCTTTAAATTCTTTTTGCATCCATTTTAGGGACTTTTGATCTCGTTTGGACACATTTCCTGCGTATCTGAGCCATTGGCCAAAGGGGTGAAAATTTGGGGGGCCACGCCCGCCAAATGGGCCAAATTTATTTTTCAGCCATTTTACCTGTTTTGACTTCCTTTTACCAAGAAAGGACCAGAGGGTTGAAAAGTGACCTGATTTCATTTGTAAAAAGCCAAGAAACTGCTTGGGAAACTGCCATTTCCTGAAACCGGAAGTGGCCTCCTCAAAACCGGAAGTGGCCCTTAAACACCTTTCTCCTTGACATTTTGGCCTTTAAATTCTTTTTGCATCCATTTTAGGGACTTTTGATTTCGTTTGGACACATTTCCTGCGTATCTGAGCCATTGGCCAAAGGGGTGAAAATTTGGGGGGCCACGCCCGCCAAATGGGCCAAATTTATTTTTCAGCCATTTTACCTGTTTTGACTTCCTTTTACCAAGAAAGGACCAGAGGGTTGAAAAGTGACCTGATTTCATTTGTAAAAAGCCAAGAAACTGCTTGGGAAACTGCCATTTCCTGAAACCGGAAGTGGCCTCCTCAAAACCGGAAGTGGTCCTTAAACACCTTTCTCCTTGACATTTTGGCCTTTAAATTCTTTTTGCATCCATTTTAGGGACTTTTGATCTCGTTTGGACACATTTCCTGCGTAACTGAGCCTTTGGCCAAAGGGGTGAAAATTTGGGGGGCCACGCCCGCCAAATGGGCCAAATTTATTTTTCAGCCATTTTACCTGTTTTGACTTCCTTTTACCAAGAAAGGACCAGAGGGTTGAAAAGTGACCTGATTTCATTTGTAAAAAGCCAAGAAACTGCTTGGGAAACTGCCATTTCCTGAAACCGGAAGTGGCCTCCTCAAAACCGGAAGTGGCCCTTAAACACCTTTCTCCTTGACATTTTGGCCTTTAAATTCTTTTTGCATCCATTTTAGGGACTTTTGATTTCGTTTGGACACATTTCCTGCATATCTGAGCCATTGGCCAAAGGGGTGAAAATTTGGGGGGCCACGCCCGCCAAATGGGCCAAATTTATTTTTCAGCCATTTTACCTGTTTTGACTTCCTTTTACCAAGAAAGGACCAGAGGGTTGAAAAGTGACCTGATTTCATTTGTAAAAAGCCAAGAAACTGCTTGGGAAACTGCCATTTCCTGAAACCGGAAGTGGGCTCCTCAAAACCGGAAGTGGCCCTTAAACACCTTTCTCCTTGACATTTTGGTCTTTAAATTCTTTTTGCATCCATTTTAGGGACTTTTGATCTCGTTTGGACACATTTCCTGCGTAACTGAGCCTTTGGCCAAAGGGGTGAAAATTTGGGGGGCCACGCCCGCCAAATGGGCCAAATTTATTTTTCAGCCATTTTACCTGTTTTGACTTCCTTTTACCAAGAAAGGACCAGAGGGTTGAAAAGTGACCTGATTTCATTTGTAAAAAGCCAAGAAACTGCTTGGGAAACTGCCATTTCCTGAAACCGGAAGTGGCCTCCTCAAAACCGGAAGTGGCCCTTAAACACCTTTCTCCTTGACATTTTGGCCTTTAAATTCTTTTTGCATCCATTTTAGGGACTTTTGATTTCGTTTGGACACATTTCCTGCGTATCTGAGCCATTGGCCAAAGGGGTGAAAATTTGGGGGGCCAAGCCCGCCAAATGGGCCAAATTTATTTTTCAGCCATTTTACCTGTTTTGACTTCCTTTTACCAAGAAAGGACCAGAGGGTTGAAAAGTGACCTGATTTCATTTGTAAAAAGCCAAGAAACTGCTTGGGAAACTGCCATTTCCTGAAACCGGAAGTGGCCTCCTCAAAACCGGAAGTGGCCCTTAAACACCTTTCTCCTTGACATTTTGGTCTTTAAATTCTTTTTGCATCCATTTTAGGGACTTTTGATTTCGTTTGGACACATTTCCTGCGTATCTGAGCCATTGGCCAAAGGGGTGAAAATTTGGGGGTCCACGCCCGCCAAATGGGCCAAATTTATTTTTCAGCCATTTTACCTGTTTTGACTTCCTTTTACCAAGAAAGGACCAGAGGGTTGAAAAGTGACCTGATTTCATTTGTAAAAAGCCAAGAAACTGCTTGGGAAACTGCCATTTCCTGAAACCGGAAGTGGCCTCCTCAAAACCGGAAGTGGTCCTTAAACACCTTTCTCCTTGACATTTTGGCCTTTAAATTTTTTTTGCATCCATTTTAGGGACTTTTGATCTCGTTTGGACACATTTCCTGCCTAACTGAGCCATTGGCCAAAGGGGTGAAAATTTGGGGGGCCACGCCCGCCAAATGGGCCAAATTTATTTTTCAGCCATTTTACCTGTTTTGACTTCCTTTTACCAAGAAAGGACCAGAGGGTTGAAAAGTGACCTGATTTCATTTGTAAAAAGCCAAGAAACTGCTTGGGAAACTGCCATTTCCTGAAACCGGAAGTGGCCTCCTCAAAACCGGAAGTGGTCCTTAAACACCTTTCTCCTTGACATTTTGGCCTTTAAATTCTTTTTGCATCCATTTTAGGGACTTTTGATCTCGTTTGGACACATTTCCTGCCTAACTGAGCCATTGGCCAAAGGGGTGAAAATTTGGGGGCCACGCCTGCCAAATGGGCCAAATTTATTTTTCAGCCATTTTACCTGTTTTGACTTCCTTTTACCAAGAAAGGACCAGAGGGTTGAAAAGTGACCTGATTTCATTTGTAAAAAGCCAAGAAACTGCTTGGGAAACTGCCATTTCCTGAAACCGGAAGTGGCCTCCTCAAAACCGGAAGTGGCCCTTAAACACCTTTCTCCTTGACATTTTGGCCTTTAAATTCTTTTTGCATCCATTTTAGGGACTTTTGATTTCGTTTGGACACATTTCCTGCATATCTGAGCCATTGGCCAAAGGGGTGAAAATTTGGGGGGCCACGCCCGCCAAATGGGCCAAATTTATTTTTCAGCCATTTTACCTGTTTTGACTTCCTTTTACCAAGAAAGGACCAGAGGGTTGAAAAGTGACCTGATTTCATTTGTAAAAAGCCAAGAAACTGCTTGGGAAACTGCCATTTCCTGAAACCAGAAGTGGGCTCCTCAAAACCGGAAGTGGCCCTTAAACACCTTTCTCCTTGACATTTTGGTCTTTAAATTCTTTTTGCATCCATTTTAGGGACTTTTGATCTCGTTTGGACACATTTCCTGCGTATCTGAGCCATTGGCCAAAGGGGTGAAAATTTGGGGGGCCACGCCCGCCAAATGGGCCAAATTTATTTTTCAGCCATTTTACCTGTTTTGACTTCCTTTTACCAAGAAAGGACCAGAGGGTTGAAAAGTGACCTGATTTCATTTGTAAAAAGCCAAGAAACTGCTTGGGAAACTGCCATTTCCTGAAACCGGAAGTGGCCTCCTCAAAACCGGAAGTGGTCCTTAAACACCTTTCTCCTTGACATTTTGGCCTTTAAATTCTTTTTGCATCCATTTTAGGGACTTTTGATCTCGTTTGGACACATTTCCTGCCTAACTGAGCCATTGGCCAAAGGGGTGAAAATTTGGGGGGCCACGCCCGCCAAATGGGCCAAATTTATTTTTCAGCCATTTTACCTGTTTTGACTTCCTTTTACCAAGAAAGGACCAGAGGGTTGAAAAGTGACCTGATTTCATTTGTAAAAAGCCAAGAAACTGCTTGGGAAACTGCCATTTCCTGAAACCGGAAGTGGGCTCCTCAAAACCGGAAGTGGCCCTTAAACACCTTTCTCCTTGACATTTTGGTCTTTAAATTCTTTTTGCATCCATTTTAGGGACTTTTGATCTCGTTTGGACACATTTCCTGCGTAACTGAGCCTTTGGCCAAAGGGGTGAAAATTTGGGGGGCCACGCCCGCCAAATGGGCCAAATTTATTTTTCAGCCATTTTACCTGTTTTGACTTCCTTTTACCAAGAAAGGACCAGAGGGTTGAAAAGTGACCTGATTTCATTTGTAAAAAGCCAAGAAACTGCTTGGGAAACTGCCATTTCCTGAAACCGGAAGTGGCCTCCTCAAAACCGGAAGTGGCCCTTAAACACCTTTCTCCTTGACATTTTGGCCTTTAAATTCTTTTTGCATCCATTTTAGGGACTTTTGATTTCGTTTGGACACATTTCCTGCGTATCTGAGCCATTGGCCAAAGGGGTGAAAATTTGGGGGGCCAAGCCCGCCAAATGGGCCAAATTTATTTTTCAGCCATTTTACCTGTTTTGACTTCCTTTTACCAAGAAAGGACCAGAGGGTTAAAAAGTGACCTGATTTCATTTGTAAAAAGCCAAGAAACTGCTTGGGAAACTGCCATTTCCTGAAACCGGAAGTGGCCTCCTCAAAACCGGAAGTGGCCCTTAAACACCTTTCTCCTTGACATTTTGGTCTTTAAATTCTTTTTGCATCCATTTTAGGGACTTTTGATTTCGTTTGGACACATTTCCTGCGTATCTGAGCCATTGGCCAAAGGGGTGAAAATTTGGGGGTCCACGCCCGCCAAATGGGCCAAATTTATTTTTCAGCCATTTTACCTGTTTTGACTTCCTTTTACCAAGAAAGGACCAGAGGGTTGAAAAGTGACCTGATTTCATTTGTAAAAAGCCAAGAAACTGCTTGGGAAACTGCCATTTCCTGAAACCGGAAGTGGCCTCCTCAAAACCGGAAGTGGTCCTTAAACACCTTTCTCCTTGACATTTTGGCCTTTAAATTTTTTTTGCATCCATTTTAGGGACTTTTGATCTCGTTTGGACACATTTCCTGCCTAACTGAGCCATTGGCCAAAGGGGTGAAAATTTGGGGGGCCACGCCCGCCAAATGGGCCAAATTTATTTTTCAGCCATTTTACCTGTTTTGACTTCCTTTTACCAAGAAAGGACCAGAGGGTTGAAAAGTGACCTGATTTCATTTGTAAAAAGCCAAGAAACTGCTTGGGAAACTGCCATTTCCTGAAACCGGAAGTGGCCTCCTCAAAACCGGAAGTGGTCCTTAAACACCTTTCTCCTTGACATTTTGGCCTTTAAATTCTTTTTGCATCCATTTTAGGGACTTTTGATCTCGTTTGGACACATTTCCTGCCTAACTGAGCCATTGGCCAAAGGGGTGAAAATTTGGGGGGCCACGCCTGCCAAATGGGCCAAATTTATTTTTCAGCCATTTTACCTGTTTTGACTTCCTTTTACCAAGAAAGGACCAGAGGGTTGAAAAGTGACCTGATTTCATTTGTAAAAAGCCAAGAAACTGCTTGGGAAACTGCCATTTCCTGAAACCGGAAGTGGCCTCCTCAAAACCGGAAGTGGCCCTTAAACACCTTTCTCCTTGACATTTTGGCCTTTAAATTCTTTTTGCATCCATTTTAGGGACTTTTGATTTCGTTTGGACACATTTCCTGCATATCTGAGCCATTGGCCAAAGGGGTGAAAATTTGGGGGGCCACGCCCGCCAAATGGGCCAAATTTATTTTTCAGCCATTTTACCTGTTTTGACTTCCTTTTACCAAGAAAGGACCAGAGGGTTGAAAAGTGACCTGATTTCATTTGTAAAAAGCCAAGAAACTGCTTGGGAAACTGCCATTTCCTGAAACCAGAAGTGGGCTCCTCAAAACCGGAAGTTGCCCTTAAACACCTTTCTCCTTGACATTTTGGTCTTTAAATTCTTTTTGCATCCATTTTAGGGACTTTTGATCTCGTTTGGACACATTTCCTGCGTATCTGAGCCATTGGCCAAAGGGGTGAAAATTTGGGGGGCCACGCCCGCCAAATGGGCCAAATTTATTTTTCAGCCATTTTACCTGTTTTGACTTCCTTTTACCAAGAAAGGACCAGAGGGTTGAAAAGTGACCTGATTTCATTTGTAAAAAGCCAAGAAACTGCTTGGGAAACTGCCATTTCCTGAAACCGGAAGTGGCCTCCTCAAAACCGGAAGTGGTCCTTAAACACCTTTCTCCTTGACATTTTGGCCTTTAAATTCTTTTTGCATCCATTTTAGGGACTTTTGATCTCGTTTGGACACATTTCCTGCCTAACTGAGCCATTGGCCAAAGGGGTGAAAATTTGGGGGGCCACGCCCGCCAAATGGGCCAAATTTATTTTTCAGCCATTTTACCTGTTTTGACTTCCTTTTACCAAGAAAGGACCAGAGGGTTGAAAAGTGACCTGATTTCATTTGTAAAAAGCCAAGAAACTGCTTGGGAAACTGCCATTTCCTGAAACCGGAAGTGGCCTCCTCAAAACCGGAAGTGGCCCTTAAACACCATTCTCCTTGACATTTTGGTCTTTAAATTCTTTTTGCATCCATTTTAGGGACTTTTGATCTCGTTTGGACACATTTCCTGCGTAACTGAGCCTTTGGCCAAAGGGGTGAAAATTTGGGGGGCCACGCCCGCCAAATGGGCCAAATTTATTTTTCAGCCATTTTACCTGTTTTGACTTCCTTTTACCAAGAAAGGACCAGAGGGTTGAAAAGTGACCTGATTTCATTTGTAAAAAGCCAAGAAACTGCTTGGGAAACTGCCATTTCCTGAAACCGGAAGTGGCCTCCTCAAAACCGGAAGTGGCCCTTAAACACCTTTCTCCTTGACATTTTGGTCTTTAAATTCTTTTTGCATCCATTTTAGGGACTTTTGATTTCGTTTGGACACATTTCCTGCGTATCTGAGCCATTGGCCAAAGAGGTGAAAATTTGGGGGGCCACGCCCGCCAAATGGGCCAAATTTATTTTTCAGTCATTTTACCTGTTTTGACTTCCTTTTACCAAGAAAGGACCAGAGGGTTGAAAAGTGACCTGATTTCATTTGTAAAAAGCCAAGAAACTGAAGTGGCCTCCTCAAAACCGGAAGTGGTCCTTAAACACCTTTCTCCTTGACATTTTGGCCTTTAAATTATTTTTGCATCCATTTTAGGGACTTTTGATCTCGTTTGGACACATTTCCTGCCTAACTGAGCCATTGGCCAAAGGGGTGAAAATTTGGGGGGCCACGCCCGCCAAATGGGCCAAATTTATTTTTCAGCCATTTTACCTGTTTTGACTTCCTTTTACCAAGAAAGGACCAGAGGGTTGAAAAGTGACCTGATTTCATTTGTAAAAAGCCAAGAAACTGCTTGGGAAACTGCCATTTCCTGAAACCGGAAGTGGCCTCCTCAAAACCGGAAGTGGCCCTTAAACACCTTTCTCCTTGACATTTTGGTCTTTAAATTCTTTTTGCATCCATTTTAGGGACTTTTGATCTCGTTTGGACACATTTCCTGCGTATCTGAGCCATTGGCCAAAGGGGTGAAAATTTGGGGGGCCACGCCCGCCAAATGGGCCAAATTTATTTTTCAGCCATTTTACCTGTTTTGACTTCCTTTTACCAAGAAAGGACCAGAGGGTTGAAAAGTGACCTGATTTCATTTGTAAAAAGCCAAGAAACTGCTTGGGAAACTGCCATTTCCTGAAACCGGAAGTGGCCTCCTCAAAACCGGAAGTGGCCCTTAAACACCTTTCTCCTTGACATTTTGGCCTTTAAATTCTTTTTGCATCCATTTTAGGGACTTTTGATTTCGTTTGGACACATTTCCTGCGTATCTGAGCCATTGGCCAAAGGGGTGAAAATTTGGGGGGCCACGCCCGCCAAATGGGCCAAATTTATTTTTCAGCCATTTTACCTGTTTTGACTTCCTTTTACCAAGAAAGGACCAGAGGGTTGAAAAGTGACCTGATTTCATTTGTAAAAAGCCAAGAAACTGCTTGGGAAACTGCCATTTCCTGAAACCGGAAGTGGCCTCCTCAAAACCGGAAGTGGTCCTTAAACACCTTTCTCCTTGACATTTTGGCCTTTAAATTCTTTTTGCATCCATTTTAGGGACTTTTGATCTCGTTTGGACACATTTCCTGCGTAACTGAGCCTTTGGCCAAAGGGGTGAAAATTTGGGGGGCCACGCCCGCCAAATGGGCCAAATTTATTTTTCAGCCATTTTACCTGTTTTGACTTCCTTTTACCAAGAAAGGACCAGAGGGTTGAAAAGTGACCTGATTTCATTTGTAAAAAGCCAAGAAACTGCTTGGGAAACTGCCATTTCCTGAAACCGGAAGTGGCCTCCTCAAAACCGGAAGTGGCCCTTAAACACCTTTCTCCTTGACATTTTGGCCTTTAAATTCTTTTTGCATCCATTTTAGGGACTTTTGATTTCGTTTGGACACATTTCCTGCATATCTGAGCCATTGGCCAAAGGGGTGAAAATTTGGGGGGCCACGCCCGCCAAATGGGCCAAATTTATTTTTCAGCCATTTTACCTGTTTTGACTTCCTTTTACCAAGAAAGGACCAGAGGGTTGAAAAGTGACCTGATTTCATTTGTAAAAAGCCAAGAAACTGCTTGGGAAACTGCCATTTCCTGAAACCGGAAGTGGGCTCCTCAAAACCGGAAGTGGCCCTTAAACACCTTTCTCCTTGACATTTTGGTCTTTAAATTCTTTTTGCATCCATTTTAGGGACTTTTGATCTCGTTTGGACACATTTCCTGCGTAACTGAGCCTTTGGCCAAAGGGGTGAAAATTTGGGGGGCCACGCCCGCCAAATGGGCCAAATTTATTTTTCAGCCATTTTACCTGTTTTGACTTCCTTTTACCAAGAAAGGACCAGAGGGTTGAAAAGTGACCTGATTTCATTTGTAAAAAGCCAAGAAACTGCCATTTCCTGAAACCGGAAGTGGCCTCCTCAAAACCGGAAGTGGCCCTTAAACACCTTTCTCCTTGACATTTTGGCCTTTAAATTCTTTTTGCATCCATTTTAGGGACTTTTGATTTCGTTTGGACACATTTCCTGCGTATCTGAGCCATTGGCCAAAGGGGTGAAAATTTGGGGGGCCAAGCCCGCCAAATGGGCCAAATTTATTTTTCAGCCATTTTACCTGTTTTGACTTCCTTTTACCAAGAAAGGACCAGAGGGTTGAAAAGTGACCTGATTTCATTTGTAAAAAGCCAAGAAACTGCTTGGGAAACTGCCATTTCCTGAAACCGGAAGTGGCCTCCTCAAAACCGGAAGTGGCCCTTAAACACCTTTCTCCTTGACATTTTGGTCTTTAAATTCTTTTTGCATCCATTTTAGGGACTTTTGATTTCGTTTGGACACATTTCCTGCGTATCTGAGCCATTGGCCAAAGGGGTGAAAATTTGGGGGTCCACGCCCGCCAAATGGGCCAAATTTATTTTTCAGCCATTTTACCTGTTTTGACTTCCTTTTACCAAGAAAGGACCAGAGGGTTGAAAAGTGACCTGATTTCATTTGTAAAAAGCCAAGAAACTGCTTGGGAAACTGCCATTTCCTGAAACCGGAAGTGGCCTCCTCAAAACCGGAAGTGGTCCTTAAACACCTTTCTCCTTGACATTTTGGCCTTTAAATTTTTTTTGCATCCATTTTAGGGACTTTTGATCTCGTTTGGACACATTTCCTGCCTAACTGAGCCATTGGCCAAAGGGGTGAAAATTTGGGGGGCCACGCCCGCCAAATGGGCCAAATTTATTTTTCAGCCATTTTACCTGTTTTGACTTCCTTTTACCAAGAAAGGACCAGAGGGTTGAAAAGTGACCTGATTTCATTTGTAAAAAGCCAAGAAACTGCTTGGGAAACTGCCATTTCCTGAAACCGGAAGTGGCCTCCTCAAAACCGGAAGTGGTCCTTAAACACCTTTCTCCTTGACATTTTGGCCTTTAAATTCTTTTTGCATCCATTTTAGGGACTTTTGATCTCGTTTGGACACATTTCCTGCCTAACTGAGCCATTGGCCAAAGGGGTGAAAATTTGGGGGGCCACGCCTGCCAAATGGGCCAAATTTATTTTTCAGCCATTTTACCTGTTTTGACTTCCTTTTACCAAGAAAGGACCAGAGGGTTGAAAAGTGACCTGATTTCATTTGTAAAAAGCCAAGAAACTGCTTGGGAAACTGCCATTTCCTGAAACCGGAAGTGGCCTCCTCAAAACCGGAAGTGGCCCTTAAACACCTTTCTCCTTGACATTTTGGCCTTTAAATTCTTTTTGCATCCATTTTAGGGAATTTTGATTTCGTTTGGACACATTTCCTGCATATCTGAGCCATTGGCCAAAGGGGTGAAAATTTGGGGGGCCACGCCCGCCAAATGGGCCAAATTTATTTTTCAGCCATTTTACCTGTTTTGACTTCCTTTTACCAAGAAAGGACCAGAGGGTTGAAAAGTGACCTGATTTCATTTGTAAAAAGCCAAGAAACTGCTTGGGAAACTGCCATTTCCTGAAACCAGAAGTGGGCTCCTCAAAACCGGAAGTGGCCCTTAAACACCTTTCTCCTTGACATTTTGGTCTTTAAATTCTTTTTGCATCCATTTTAGGGACTTTTGATCTCGTTTGGACACATTTCCTGCGTAACTGACCCTTTGGCCAAAGGGGTGAAAATTTGGGGGGCCACGCCCGCCAAATGGGCCAAATTTATTTTTCAGCCATTTTACCTGTTTTGACTTCCTTTTACCAAGAAAGGACCAGAGGGTTGAAAAGTGACCTGATTTCATTTGTAAAAAGCCAAGAAACTGCTTGGGAAACTGCCATTTCCTGAAACCGGAAGTGGCCTCCTCAAAACCGGAAGTGGCCCTTAAACACCTTTCTCCTTGACATTTTGGCCTTTAAATTCTTTTTGCATCCATTTTAGGGACTTTTGATTTCGTTTGGACACATTTCCTGCGTATCTGAGCCATTGGCCAAAGGGGTGAAAATTTGGGGGGCCACGCCCGCCAAATGGGCCAAATTTATTTTTCAGCCATTTTACCTGTTTTGACTTCCTTTTACCAAGAAAGGACCAGAGGGTTGAAAAGTGACCTGATTTCATTTGTAAAAAGCCAAGAAACTGCTTGGGAAACTGCCATTTCCTGAAACCGGAAGTGGCCTCCTCAAAACCGGAAGTGGTCCTTAAACACCTTTCTCCTTGACATTTTGGCCTTTAAATTCTTTTTGCATCCATTTTAGGGACTTTTGATCTCGTTTGGACACATTTCCTGCGTAACTGAGCCTTTGGCCAAAGGGGTGAAAATTTGGGGGGCCACGCCCGCCAAATGGGCCAAATTTATTTTTCAGCCATTTTACCTGTTTTGACTTCCTTTTACCAAGAAAGGACCAGAGGGTTGAAAAGTGACCTGATTTCATTTGTAAAAAGCCAAGAAACTGCTTGGGAAACTGCCATTTCCTGAAACCGGAAGTGGCCTCCTCAAAACCGGAAGTGGCCCTTAAACACCTTTCTCCTTGACATTTTGGCCTTTAAATTCTTTTTGCATCCATTTTAGGGACTTTTGATTTCGTTTGGACACATTTCCTGCATATCTGAGCCATTGGCCAAAGGGGTGAAAATTTGGGGGGCCACGCCCGCCAAATGGGCCAAATTTATTTTTCAGCCATTTTACCTGTTTTGACTTCCTTTTACCAAGAAAGGACCAGAGGGTTGAAAAGTGACCTGATTTCATTTGTAAAAAGCCAAGAAACTGCTTGGGAAACTGCCATTTCCTGAAACCGGAAGTGGCCTCCTCAAAACCGGAAGTGGCCCTTAAACACCATTCTCCTTGACATTTTGGTCTTTAAATTCTTTTTGCATCCATTTTAGGGACTTTTGATCTCGTTTGGACACATTTCCTGCGTAACTGAGCCTTTGGCCAAAGGGGTGAAAATTTGGGGGGCCACGCCCGCCAAATGGGCCAAATTTATTTTTCAGCCATTTTACCTGTTTTGACTTCCTTTTACCAAGAAAGGACCAGAGGGTTGAAAAGTGACCTGATTTCATTTGTAAAAAGCCAAGAAACTGCTTGGGAAACTGCCATTTCCTGAAACCGGAAGTGGCCTCCTCAAAACCGGAAGTGGCCCTTAAACACCTTTCTCCTTGACATTTTGGTCTTTAAATTCTTTTTGCATCCATTTTAGGGACTTTTGATTTCGTTTGGACACATTTCCTGCGTATCTGAGCCATTGGCCAAAGAGGTGAAAATTTGGGGGGCCACGCCCGCCAAATGGGCCAAATTTATTTTTCAGTCATTTTACCTGTTTTGACTTCCTTTTACCAAGAAAGGACCAGAGGGTTGAAAAGTGACCTGATTTCATTTGTAAAAAGCCAAGAAACTGAAGTGGCCTCCTCAAAACCGGAAGTGGTCCTTAAACACCTTTCTCCTTGACATTTTGGCCTTTAAATTATTTTTGCATCCATTTTAGGGACTTTTGATCTCGTTTGGACACATTTCCTGCCTAACTGAGCCATTGGCCAAAGGGGTGAAAATTTGGGGGGCCACGCCCGCCAAATGGGCCAAATTTATTTTTCAGCCATTTTACCTGTTTTGACTTCCTTTTACCAAGAAAGGACCAGAGGGTTGAAAAGTGACCTGATTTCATTTGTAAAAAGCCAAGAAACTGCTTGGGAAACTGCCATTTCCTGAAACCGGAAGTGGCCTCCTCAAAACCGGAAGTGGCCCTTAAACACCTTTCTCCTTGACATTTTGGTCTTTAAATTCTTTTTGCATCCATTTTAGGGACTTTTGATCTCGTTTGGACACATTTCCTGCGTATCTGAGCCATTGGCCAAAGGGGTGAAAATTTGGGGGGCCACGCCCGCCAAATGGGCCAAATTTATTTTTCAGCCATTTTACCTGTTTTGACTTCCTTTTACCAAGAAAGGACCAGAGGGTTGAAAAGTGACCTGATTTCATTTGTAAAAAGCCAAGAAACTGCTTGGGAAACTGCCATTTCCTGAAACCGGAAGTGGCCTCCTCAAAACCGGAAGTGGCCCTTAAACACCTTTCTCCTTGACATTTTGGCCTTTAAATTCTTTTTGCATCCATTTTAGGGACTTTTGATTTCGTTTGGACACATTTCCTGCGTATCTGAGCCATTGGCCAAAGGGGTGAAAATTTGGGGGGCCACGCCCGCCAAATGGGCCAAATTTATTTTTCAGCCATTTTACCTGTTTTGACTTCCTTTTACCAAGAAAGGACCAGAGGGTTGAAAAGTGACCTGATTTCATTTGTAAAAAGCCAAGAAACTGCTTGGGAAACTGCCATTTCCTGAAACCGGAAGTGGCCTCCTCAAAACCGGAAGTGGTCCTTAAACACCTTTCTCCTTGACATTTTGGCCTTTAAATTCTTTTTGCATCCATTTTAGGGACTTTTGATCTCGTTTGGACACATTTCCTGCGTAACTGAGCCTTTGGCCAAAGGGGTGAAAATTTGGGGGGCCACGCCCGCCAAATGGGCCAAATTTATTTTTCAGCCATTTTACCTGTTTTGACTTCCTTTTACCAAGAAAGGACCAGAGGGTTGAAAAGTGACCTGATTTCATTTGTAAAAAGCCAAGAAACTGCTTGGGAAACTGCCATTTCCTGAAACCGGAAGTGGCCTCCTCAAAACCGGAAGTGGCCCTTAAACACCTTTCTCCTTGACATTTTGGCCTTTAAATTCTTTTTGCATCCATTTTAGGGACTTTTGATTTCGTTTGGACACATTTCCTGCATATCTGAGCCATTGGCCAAAGGGGTGAAAATTTGGGGGGCCACGCCCGCCAAATGGGCCAAATTTATTTTTCAGCCATTTTACCTGTTTTGACTTCCTTTTACCAAGAAAGGACCAGAGGGTTGAAAAGTGACCTGATTTCATTTGTAAAAAGCCAAGAAACTGCTTGGGAAACTGCCATTTCCTGAAACCGGAAGTGGGCTCCTCAAAACCGGAAGTGGCCCTTAAACACCTTTCTCCTTGACATTTTGGTCTTTAAATTCTTTTTGCATCCATTTTAGGGACTTTTGATCTCGTTTGGACACATTTCCTGCGTAACTGAGCCTTTGGCCAAAGGGGTGAAAATTTGGGGGGCCATGCCCGCCAAATGGGCCAAATTTATTTTTCAGCCATTTTACCTGTTTTGACTTCCTTTTACCAAGAAAGGACCAGAGGGTTGAAAAGTGACCTGATTTCATTTGTAAAAAGCCAAGAAACTGCTTGGGAAACTGCCATTTCCTGAAACCGGAAGTGGCCTCCTCAAAACCGGAAGTGGCCCTTAAACACCTTTCTCCTTGACATTTTGGCCTTTAAATTCTTTTTGCATCCATTTTAGGGACTTTTGATTTCGTTTGGACACATTTCCTGCGTATCTGAGCCATTGGCCAAAGGGGTGAAAATTTGGGGGGCCAAGCCCGCCAAATGGGCCAAATTTATTTTTCAGCCATTTTACCTGTTTTGACTTCCTTTTACCAAGAAAGGACCAGAGGGTTGAAAAGTGACCTGATTTCATTTGTAAAAAGCCAAGAAACTGCTTGGGAAACTGCCATTTCCTGAAACCGGAAGTGGCCTCCTCAAAACCGGAAGTGGCCCTTAAACACCTTTCTCCTTGACATTTTGGCCTTTAAATTCTTTTTGCATCCATTTTAGGGACTTTTGATTTCGTTTGGACACATTTCCTGCATATCTGAGCCATTGGCCAAAGGGGTGAAAATTTGGGGGGCCACGCCCGCCAAATGGGCCAAATTTATTTTTCAGCCATTTTACCTGTTTTGACTTCCTTTTACCAAGAAAGGACCAGAGGGTTGAAAAGTGACCTGATTTCATTTGTAAAAAGCCAAGAAACTGCTTGGGAAACTGCCATTTCCTGAAACCGGAAGTGGGCTCCTCAAAACCGGAAGTGGCCCTTAAACACCTTTCTCCTTGACATTTTGGTCTTTAAATTCTTTTTGCATCCATTTTAGGGACTTTTGATCTCATTTGGACACATTTCCTGCGTAACTGAGCCTTTGGCCAAAGGGGTGAAAATTTGGGGGGCCACGCCCGCCAAATGGGCCAAATTTATTTTTCAGCCATTTTACCTGTTTTGACTTCCTTTTACCAAGAAAGGACCAGAGGGTTGAAAAGTGACCTGATTTCATTTGTAAAAAGCCAAGAAACTGCTTGGGAAACTGCCATTTCCTGAAACCGGAAGTGGCCTCCTCAAAACCGGAAGTGGCCCTTAAACACCTTTCTCCTTGACATTTTGGCCTTTAAATTCTTTTTGCATCCATTTTAGGGACTTTTGATTTCGTTTGGACACATTTCCTGCGTATCTGAGCCATTGGCCAAAGGGGTGAAAATTTGGGGGGCCAAGCCCGCCAAATGGGCCAAATTTATTTTTCAGCCATTTTACCTGTTTTGACTTCCTTTTACCAAGAAAGGACCAGAGGGTTGAAAAGTGACCTGATTTCATTTGTAAAAAGCCAAGAAACTGCTTGGGAAACTGCCATTTCCTGAAACCGGAAGTGGCCTCCTCAAAACCGGAAGTGGCCCTTAAACACCTTTCTCCTTGACATTTTGGTCTTTAAATTCTTTTTGCATCCATTTTAGGGACTTTTGATTTCGTTTGGACACATTTCCTGCGTATCTGAGCCATTGGCCAAAGGGGTGAAAATTTGGGGGTCCACGCCCGCCAAATGGGCCAAATTTATTTTTCAGCCATTTTACCTGTTTTGACTTCCTTTTACCAAGAAAGGACCAGAGGGTTGAAAAGTGACCTGATTTCATTTGTAAAAAGCCAAGAAACTGCTTGGGAAACTGCCATTTCCTGAAACCGGAAGTGGCCTCCTCAAAACCGGAAGTGGTCCTTAAACACCTTTCTCCTTGACATTTTGGCCTTTAAATTCTTTTTGCATCCATTTTAGGGACTTTTGATCTCGTTTGGACACATTTCCTGCCTAACTGAGCCATTGGCCAAAGGGGTGAAAATTTGGGGGGCCACGCCTGCCAAATGGGCCAAATTTATTTTTCAGCCATTTTACCTGTTTTGACTTCCTTTTACCAAGAAAGGACCAGAGGGTTGAAAAGTGACCTGATTTCATTTGTAAAAAGCCAAGAAACTGCTTGGGAAACTGCCATTTCCTGAAACCGGAAGTGGCCTCCTCAAAACCGGAAGTGGCCCTTAAACACCTTTCTCCTTGACATTTTGGCCTTTAAATTCTTTTTGCATCCATTTTAGGGACTTTTGATTTCGTTTGGACACATTTCCTGCATATCTGAGCCATTGGCCAAAGGGGTGAAAATTTGGGGGGCCACGCCCGCCAAATGGGCCAAATTTATTTTTCAGCCATTTTACCTGTTTTGACTTCCTTTTACCAAGAAAGGACCAGAGGGTTGAAAAGTGACCTGATTTCATTTGTAAAAAGCCAAGAAACTGCTTGGGAAACTGCCATTTCCTGAAACCGGAAGTGGCCTCCTCAAAACCGGAAGTGGCCCTTAAACACCTTTCTCCTTGACATTTTGGCCTTTAAATTCTTTTTGCATCCATTTTAGGGACTTTTGATTTCGTTTGGACACATTTCCTGCGTATCTGAGCCATTGGCCAAAGGGGTGAAAATTTGGGGGGCCACGCCCGCCAAATGGGCCAAATTTATTTTTCAGCCATTTTACCTGTTTTGACTTCCTTTTACCAAGAAAGGACCAGAGGGTTGAAAAGTGACCTGATTTCATTTGTAAAAAGCCAAGAAACTGCTTGGGAAACTGCCATTTCCTGAAACCGGAAGTGGCCTCCTCAAAACCGGAAGTGGCCCTTAAACACCTTTCTCCTTGACATTTTGGTCTTTAAATTTTTTTGCATCCATTTTAGGGACTTTTGATCTCGTTTGGACACATTTCCTGCGTAACTGAGCCTTTGGCCAAAGGGGTGAAAATTTGGGGGGCCACGCCCGCCAAATGGGCCAAATTTATTTTTCAGCCATTTTACCTGTTTTGACTTCCTTTTACCAAGAAAGGACCAGAGGGTTGAAAAGTGACCTGATTTCATTTGTAAAAAGCCAAGAAACTGCTTGGGAAACTGCCATTTCCTGAAACCGGAAGTGGCCTCCTCAAAACCGGAAGTGGCCCTTAAACACCTTTCTCCTTGACATTTTGGTCTTTAAATTCTTTTTGCATCCATTTTAGGGACTTTTGATTTCGTTTGGACACATTTCCTGCGTATCTGAGCCATTGGCCAAAGAGGTGAAAATTTGGGGGTCCACGCCCGCCAAATGGGCCAAATTTATTTTTCAGCCATTTTACCTGTTTTGACTTCCTTTTACCAAGAAAGGACCAGAGGGTTGAAAAGTGACCTGATTTCATTTGTAAAAAGCCAAGAAACTGCTTGGGAAACTGCCATTTCCTGAAACCGGAAGTGGCCTCCTCAAAACCGGAAGTGGTCCTTAAACACCTTTCTCCTTGACATTTTGGCCTTTAAATTCTTTTTGCATCCATTTTAGGGACTTTTGATTTCGTTTGGACACATTTCCTGCGTATCTGAGCCATTGGCCAAAGGGGTGAAAATTTGGGGGGCCACGCCCGCCAAATGGGCCAAATTTATTTTTCAGCCATTTTACCTGTTTTGACTTCCTTTTACCAAGAAAGGACCAGAGGGTTGAAAAGTGACCTGATTTCATTTGTAAAAAGCCAAGAAACTGCTTGGGAAACTGCCATTTCCTGAAACCGGAAGTGGCCTCCTCAAAACCGGAAGTGGCCCTTAAACACCTTTCTCCTTGACATTTTGGCCTTTAAATTATTTTTGCATCCATTTTAGGGACTTTTGATTTCGTTTGGACACATTTCCTGCGTATCTGAGCCATTGGCCAAAGGGGTGAAAATTTGGGGGGCCACGCCCGCGAAATGGGCCAAATTTATTTTTCAGCCATTTTACCTGTTTTGACTTCCTTTTACCAAGAAAGGACCAGAGGGTTGAAAAGTGACCTGATTTCATTTGTAAAAAGCCAAGAAACTGCTTGGGAAACTGCCATTTCCTGAAACCGGAAGTGGCCTCCTCAAAACCGGAAGTGGCCCTTAAACACCTTTCTCCTTGACATTTTGGCCTTTAAATTCTTTTTGCATCCATTTTAGGGACTTTTGATTTCGTTTGGACACATTTCCTGCGTATCTGAGCCATTGGCCAAAGGGGTGAAAATTTGGGGGGCCACGCCCGCCAAATGGGCCAAATTTATTTTTCAGCCATTTTACCTGTTTTGACTTCCTTTTACCAAGAAAGGACCAGAGGGTTGAAAAGTGACCTGATTTCATTTGTAAAAAGCCAAGAAACTGCTTGGGAAACTGCCATTTCCTGAAACCGGAAGTGGCCTCCTCAAAACCGGAAGTGGCCCTTAAACACCTTTCTCCTTGACATTTTGGTCTTTAAATTCTTTTTGCATCCATTTTAGGGACTTTTGATCTCGTTTGGACACATTTCCTGCGTAACTGAGCCTTTGGCCAAAGGGGTGAAAATTTGGGGGGCCACGCCCGCCAAATGGGCCTAATTTATTTTTCAGCCATTTTACCTGTTTTGACTTCCTTTTACCAAGAAAGGACCAGAGGGTTGAAAAGTGACCTGATTTCATTTGTAAAAAGCCAAGAAACTGCTTGGGAAACTGCCATTTCCTGAAACCGGAAGTGGCCTCCTCAAAACCGGAAGTGGCCCTTAAACACCTTTCTCCTTGACATTTTGGTCTTTAAATTCTTTTTGCATCCATTTTAGGGACTTTTGATTTCGTTTGGACACATTTCCTGCGTATCTGAGCCATTGGCCAAAGGGGTGAAAATTTAGGGGGCCACGCCCGCCAAATGGGCCAAATTTATTTTTCAGCCATTTTACCTGTTTTGACTTCCTTTTACCAAGAAAGGACCAAAGGGTTGAAAAGTGACCTGATTTCATTTGTAAAAAGCCAAGAAACTGCTTGGGAAACTGCCATTTCCTGAAACCGGAAGTGGCCTCCTCAAAACCGGAAGTGGTCCTTAAACACCTTTCTCCTTGACATTTTGGCCTTTAAATTCTTTTTGCATCCATTTTAGGGACTTTTGATCTCGTTTGGACACATTTCCTGCCTAACTGAGCCATTGGCCAAAGGGGTGAAAATTTGGGGGGCCACGCCCGCCAAATGGGCCAAATTTATTTTTCAGCCATTTTACCTGTTTTGACTTCCTTTTACCAAGAAAGGACCAGAGGGTTGAAAAGTGACCTGATTTCATTTGTAAAAAGCCAAGAAACTGCTTGGGAAACTGCCATTTCCTGAAACCGGAAGTGGGCTCCTCAAAACCGGAAGTGGCCCTTAAACACCTTTCTCCTTGACATTTTGGCCTTTAAATTCTTTTTGCATCCATTTTAGGGACTTTTGATTTCGTTTGGACACATTTCCTGCGTATCTGAGCCATTGGCCAAAGGGGTGAAAATTTGGGGGGCCACGCCCGCCAAATGGGCCAAATTTATTTTTCAGCCATTTTACCTGTTTTGACTTCCTTTTACCAAGAAAGGACCAGAGGGTTGAAAAGTGACCTGATTTCATTTTAAAAAGCCAAGAAACTGCTTGGGAAACTGCCATTTCCTGAAACCGGAAGTGGCCTCCTCAAAACCGGAAGTGGCCCTTAAACACCTTTCTCCTTGACATTTTGGCCTTTAAATTCTTTTTGCATCCATTTTAGGGACTTTTGATTTCGTTTGGACACATTTCCTGCGTATCTGAGCCATTGGCCAAAGGGGTGAAAATTTGGGGGGCCACGCCCGCCAAATGGGCCAAATTTATTTTTCAGCCATTTTACCTGTTTTGACTTCCTTTTACCAAGAAAGGACCAGAGGGTTGAAAAGTGACCTGATTTCATTTGTAAAAAGCCAAGAAACTGCTTGGGAAACTGCCATTTCCTGAAACCGGAAGTGGCCTCCTCAAAACCGGAAGTGGCCCTTAAACACCTTTCTCCTTGACATTTTGGTCTTTAAATTCTTTTTGCATCCATTTTAGGGACTTTTGATCTCGTTTGGACACATTTCCTGCGTAACTGAGCCTTTGGCCAAAGGGGTGAAAATTTGGGGGGCCACGCCCGCCAAATGGGCCAAATTTATTTTTCAGCCATTTTACCTGTTTTGACTTCCTTTTACCAAGAAAGGACCAGAGGGTTGAAAAGTGACCTGATTTCATTTGTAAAAAGCCAAGAAACTGCTTGGGAAACTGCCATTTCCTGAAACCGGAAGTGGCCTCCTCAAAACCGGAAGTGGCCCTTAAACACCTTTCTCCTTGACATTTTGGTCTTTAAATTCTTTTTGCATCCATTTTAGGGACTTTTGATTTCGTTTGGACACATTTCCTGCGTATCTGAGCCATTGGCCAAAGAGGTGAAAATTTGGGGGTCCACGCCCGCCAAATGGGCCAAATTTATTTTTCAGCCATTTTACCTGTTTTGACTTCCTTTTACCAAGAAAGGACCAGAGGGTTGAAAAGTGACCTGATTTCATTTGTAAAAAGCCAAGAAACTGCTTGGGAAACTGCCATTTCCTGAAACCGGAAGTGGCCTCCTCAAAACCGGAAGTGGTCCTTAAACACCTTTCTCCTTGACATTTTGGCCTTTAAATTCTTTTTGCATCCATTTTAGGGACTTTTGATCTCGTTTGGACACATTTCCTGCCTAACTGAGCCATTGGCCAAAGGGGTGAAAATTTGGGGGGCCACGCCCGCCAAATGGGCCAAATTTATTTTTCAGCCATTTTACCTGTTTTGACTTCCTTTTACCAAGAAAGGACCAGAGGGTTGAAAAGTGACCTGATTTCATTTGTAAAAAGCCAAGAAACTGCTTGGGAAACTGCCATTTCCTGAAACCGGAAGTGGGCTCCTCAAAACCGGAAGTGGCCCTTAAACACCTTTCTCCTTGACATTTTGGCCTTTAAATTCTTTTTGCATCCATTTTAGGGACTTTTGATTTCGTTTGGACACATTTCCTGCGTATCTGAGCCATTGGCCAAAGGGGTGAAAATTTGGGGGGCCACGCCCGCCAAATGGGCCAAATTTATTTTTCAGCCATTTTACCTGTTTTGACTTCCTTTTACCAAGAAAGGACCAGAGGGTTGAAAAGTGACCTGATTTCATTTGTAAAAAGCCAAGAAACTGCTTGGGAAACTGCCATTTCCTGAAACCGGAAGTGGCCTCCTCAAAACCGGAAGTGGTCCTTAAACACCTTTCTCCTTGACATTTTGGCCTTTAAATTCTTTTTGCATCCATTTTAGGGACTTTTGATCTCGTTTGGACACATTTCCTGCCTAACTGAGCCATTGGCCAAAGGGGTGAAAATTTGGGGGGCCACGCCCGCCAAATGGGCCAAATTTATTTTTCAGCCATTTTACCTGTTTTGACTTCCTTTTACCAAGAAAGGACCAGAGGGTTGAAAAGTGACCTGATTTCATTTGTAAAAAGCCAAGAAACTGCTTGGGAAACTGCCATTTCCTGAAACCGGAAGTGGC
This sequence comes from Aquarana catesbeiana, assembly GCF_042186555.1. Classification (NCBI taxonomy): domain Eukaryota; kingdom Metazoa; phylum Chordata; class Amphibia; order Anura; family Ranidae; genus Aquarana; species Aquarana catesbeiana. Next base: position 252,310,181 of record NC_133331.1, read on the forward strand.
CTCCTCAAAACCGGAAGTGGCCCTTAAACACCATTCTCCTTGACATTTTGGTCTTTAAATTCTTTTTGCATCCATTTTAGGGACTTTTGATCTCGTTTGGACACATTTCCTGCGTAACTGAGCCTTTGGCCAAAGGGGTGAAAATTTGGGGGGCCACGCCCGCCAAATGGGCCAAATTTATTTTTCAGCCATTTTACCTGTTTTGACTTCCTTTTACCAAGAAAGGACCAGAGGGTTGAAAAGTGACCTGATTTCATTTGTAAAAAGCCAAGAAACTGCTTGGGAAACTGCCATTTCCTGAAACCGGAAGTGGCCTCCTCAAAACCGGAAGTGGCCCTTAAACACCTTTCTCCTTGACATTTTGGTCTTTAAATTCTTTTTGCATCCATTTTAGGGACTTTTGATTTCGTTTGGACACATTTCCTGCATATCTGAGCCATTGGCCAAAGAGGTGAAAATTTGGGGGGCCACGCCCGCCAAATGGGCTAAATTTATTTTTCAGTCATTTTACCTGTTTTGACTTCCTTTTACCAAGAAAGGACCAGAGGGTTGAAAAGTGACCTGATTTCATTTGTAAAAAGCCAAGAAACTGAAGTGGCCTCCTCAAAACCGGAAGTGGTCCTTAAACACCTTTCTCCTTGACATTTTGGCCTTTAAATTATTTTTGCATCCATTTTAGGGACTTTTGATCTCGTTTGGACACATTTCCTGCCTAACTGAGCCATTGGCCAAAGGGGTGAAAATTTGGGGGGCCACGCCCGCCAAATGGGCCAAATTTATTTTTCAGCCATTTTACCTGTTTTGACTTCCTTTTACCAAGAAAGGACCAGAGGGTTGAAAAGTGACCTGATTTCATTTGTAAAAAGCCAAGAAACTGCTTGGGAAACTGCCATTTCCTGAAACCGGAAGTGGCCTCCTCAAAACCGGAAGTGGCCCTTAAACACCTTTCTCCTTGACATTTTGGTCTTTAAATTCTTTTTGCATCCATTTTAGGGACTTTTGATCTCGTTTGGACACATTTCCTGCGTATCTGAGCCATTGGCCAAAGGGGTGAAAATTTGGGGGGCCACGCCCGCCAAATGGGCCAAATTTATTTTTCAGCCATTTTACCTGTTTTGACTTCCTTTTACCAAGAAAGGACCAGAGGGTTGAAAAGTGACCTGATTTCATTTGTAAAAAGCCAAGAAACTGCTTGGGAAACTGCCATTTCCTGAAACCGGAAGTGGCCTCCTCAAAACCGGAAGTGGTCCTTAAACACCTTTCTCCTTGACATTTTGGCCTTTAAATTCTTTTTGCATCCATTTTAGGGACTTTTGATCTCGTTTGGACACATTTCCTGCGTAACTGAGCCTTTGGCCAAAGGGGTGAAAATTTGGGGGGCCACGCCCGCCAAATGGGCCAAATTTATTTTTCAGCCATTTTACCTGTTTTGACTTCCTTTTACCAAGAAAGGACCAGAGGGTTGAAAAGTGACCTGATTTCATTTGTAAAAAGCCAAGAAACTGCTTGGGAAACTGCCATTTCCTGAAACCGGAAGTGGCCTCCTCAAAACCGGAAGTGGCCCTTAAACACCTTTCTCCTTGACATTTTGGCCTTTAAATTCTTTTTGCATCCATTTTAGGGACTTTTGATTTCGTTTGGACACATTTCCTGCATATCTGAGCCATTGGCCAAAGGGGTGAAAATTTGGGGGGCCACGCCCGCCAAATGGGCCAAATTTATTTTTCAGCCATTTTACCTGTTTTGACTTCCTTTTACCAAGAAAGGACCAGAGGGTTGAAAAGTGACCTGATTTCATTTGTAAAAAGCCAAGAAACTGCTTGGGAAACTGCCATTTCCTGAAACCGGAAGTGGGCTCCTCAAAACCGGAAGTGGCCCTTAAACACCTTTCTCCTTGACATTTTGGTCTTTAAATTCTTTTTGCATCCATTTTAGGGACTTTTGATCTCGTTTGGACACATTTCCTGCGTAACTGAGCCTTTGGCCAAAGGGGTGAAAATTTGGGGGGCCACGCCCGCCAAATGGGCCAAATTTATTTTTCAGCCATTTTACCTGTTTTGACTTCCTTTTACCAAGAAAGGACCAGAGGGTTGAAAAGTGACCTGATTTCATTTGTAAAAAGCCAAGAAACTGCTTGGGAAACTGCCATTTCCTGAAACCGGAAGTGGCCTCCTCAAAACCGGAAGTGGCCCTTAAACACCTTTCTCCTTGACATTTTGGCCTTTAAATTCTTTTTGCATCCATTTTAGGGACTTTTGATTTCGTTTGGACACATTTCCTGCGTATCTGAGCCATTGGCCAAAGGGGTGAAAATTTGGGGGGCCACGCCCGCCAAATGGGCCAAATTTATTTTTCAGCCATTTTACCTGTTTTGACTTCCTTTTACCAAGAAAGGACCAGAGGGTTGAAAAGTGACCTGATTTCATTTGTAAAAAGCCAAGAAACTGCTTGGGAAACTGCCATTTCCTGAAACCGGAAGTGGCCTCCTCAAAACCGGAAGTGGCCCTTAAACACCTTTCTCCTTGACATTTTGGCCTTTAAATTCTTTTTGCATCCATTTTAGGGACTTTTGATTTCGTTTGGACACATTTCCTGCATATCTGAGCCATTGGCCAAAGGGGTGAAAATTTGGGGGGCCACGCCCGCCAAATGGGCCAAATTTATTTTTCAGCCATTTTACCTGTTTTGACTTCCTTTTACCAAGAAAGGACCAGAGGGTTGAAAAGTGACCTGATTTCATTTGTAAAAAGCCAAGAAACTGCTTGGGAAACTGCCATTTCCTGAAACCGGAAGTGGGCTCCTCAAAACCGGAAGTGGCCCTTAAACACCTTTCTCCTTGACATTTTGGTCTTTAAATTCTTTTTGCATCCATTTTAGGGACTTTTGATCTCGTTTGGACACATTTCCTGCGTAACTGAGCCTTTGGCCAAAGGGGTGAAAATTTGGGGGGCCACGCCCGCCAAATGGGCCAAATTTATTTTTCAGCCATTTTACCTGTTTTGACTTCCTTTTACCAAGAAAGGACCAGAGGGTTGAAAAGTGACCTGATTTCATTTGTAAAAAGCCAAGAAACTGCTTGGGAAACTGCCATTTCCTGAAACCGGAAGTGGGCTCCTCAAAACCGGAAGTGGCCCTTAAACACCTTTCTCCTTGACATTTTGGCCTTTAAATTCTTTTTGCATCCATTTTAGGGACTTTTGATTTCGTTTGGACACATTTCCTGCGTATCTGAGCCATTGGCCAAAGGGGTGAAAATTTGGGGGGCCAAGCCCGCCAAATGGGCCAAATTTATTTTTCAGCCATTTTACCTGTTTTGACTTCCTTTTACCAAGAAAGGACCAGAGGGTTGAAAAGTGACCTGATTTCATTTGTAAAAAGCCAAGAAACTGCTTGGGAAACTGCCATTTCCTGAAACCGGAAGTGGCCTCCTCAAAACCGGAAGTGGTCCTTAAACACCTTTCTCCTTGACATTTTGGCCTTTAAATTTTTTTTGCATCCATTTTAGGGACTTTTGATCTCGTTTGGACACATTTCCTGCCTAACTGAGCCATTGGCCAAAGGGGTGAAAAATTGGGGGGCCACGCCCGCCAAATGGGCCAAATTTATTTTTCAGCCATTTTACCTGTTTTGACTTCCTTTTACCAAGAAAGGACCAGAGGGTTGAAAAGTGACCTGATTTCATTTGTAAAAAGCCAAGAAACTGCTTGGGAAACTGCCATTTCCTGAAACCGGAAGTGGCCTCCTCAAAACCGGAAGTGGTCCTTAAACACCTTTCTCCTTGACATTTTGGCCTTTAAATTCTTTTTGCATCCATTTTAGGGACTTTTGATCTCGTTTGGACACATTTCCTGCCTAACTGAGCCATTGGCCAAAGGGGTGAAAATTTGGGGGGCCACGCCCGCCAAATGGGCCAAATTTATTTTTCAGCCATTTTACCTGTTTTGACTTCCTTTTACCAAGAAAGGACCAGAGGGTTGAAAAGTGACCTGATTTCATTTGTAAAAAGCCAAGAAACTGCTTGGGAAACTGCCATTTCCTGAAACCGGAAGTGGGCTCCTCAAAACCGGAAGTGGCCCTTAAACACCTTTCTCCTTGACATTTTGGCCTTTAAATTCTTTTTGCATCCATTTTAGGGACTTTTGATTTCGTTTGGACACATTTCCTGCGTATCTGAGCCATTGGCCAAAGGGGTGAAAATTTGGGGGGCCACGCCCGCCAAATGGGCCAAATTTATTTTTCAGCCATTTTACCTGTTTTGACTTCCTTTTACCAAGAAAGGACCAGAGGGTTGAAAAGTGACCTGATTTCATTTGTAAAAAGCCAAGAAACTGCTTGGGAAACTGCCATTTCCTGAAACCGGAAGTGGCCTCCTCAAAACCGGAAGTGGTCCTTAAACACCTTTCTCCTTGACATTTTGGCCTTTAAATTCTTTTTGCATCCATTTTAGGGACTTTTGATCTCGTTTGGACACATTTCCTGCCTAACTGAGCCATTGGCCAAAGGGGTGAAAATTTGGGGGGCCACGCCCGCCAAATGGGCCAAATTTATTTTTCAGCCATTTTACCTGTTTTGACTTCCTTTTACCAAGAAAGGACCAGAGGGTTGAAAAGTGACCTGATTTCATTTGTAAAAAGCCAAGAAACTGCTTGGGAAACTGCCATTTCCTGAAACCGGAAGTGGCCTCCTCAAAACCGGAAGTGGCCCTTAAACACCATTCTCCTTGACATTTTGGTCTTTAAATTCTTTTTGCATCCATTTTAGGGACTTTTGATCTCGTTTGGACACATTTCCTGCGTAACTGAGCCTTTGGCCAAAGGGGTGAAAATTTGGGGGGCCACGCCCGCCAAATGGGCCAAATTTATTTTTCAGCCATTTTACCTGTTTTGACTTCCTTTTACCAAGAAAGGACCAGAGGGTTGAAAAGTGACCTGATTTCATTTGTAAAAAGCCAAGAAACTGCTTGGGAAACTGCCATTTCCTGAAACCGGAAGTGGCCTCCTCAAAACCGGAAGTGGCCCTTAAACACCTTTCTCCTTGACATTTTGGTCTTTAAATTCTTTTTGCATCCATTTTAGGGACTTTTGATTTCGTTTGGACACATTTCCTGCGTATCTGAGCCATTGGCCAAAGAGGTGAAAATTTGGGGGGCCACGCCCGCCAAATGGGCTAAATTTATTTTTCAGTCATTTTACCTGTTTTGACTTCCTTTTACCAAGAAAGGACCAGAGGGTTGAAAAGTGACCTGATTTCATTTGTAAAAAGCCAAGAAACTGAAGTGGCCTCCTCAAAACCGGAAGTGGTCCTTAAACACCTTTCTCCTTGACATTTTGGCCTTTAAATTATTTTTGCATCCATTTTAGGGACTTTTGATCTCGTTTGGACACATTTCCTGCCTAACTGAGCCATTGGCCAAAGGGGTGAAAATTTGGGGGGCCACGCCCGCCAAATGGGCCAAATTTATTTTTCAGCCATTTTACCTGTTTTGACTTCCTTTTACCAAGAAAGGACCAGAGGGTTGAAAAGTGACCTGATTTCATTTGTAAAAAGCCAAGAAACTGCTTGGGAAACTGCCATTTCCTGAAACCGGAAGTGGCCTCCTCAAAACCGGAAGTGGCCCTTAAACACCTTTCTCCTTGACATTTTGGTCTTTAAATTCTTTTTGCATCCATTTTAGGGACTTTTGATCTCGTTTGGACACATTTCCTGCGTATCTGAGCCATTGGCCAAAGGGGTGAAAATTTGGGGGGCCACGCCCGCCAAATGGGCCAAATTTATTTTTCAGCCATTTTACCTGTTTTGACTTCCTTTTACCAAGAAAGGACCAGAGGGTTGAAAAGTGACCTGATTTCATTTGTAAAAAGCCAAGAAACTGCTTGGGAAACTGCCATTTCCTGAAACCGGAAGTGGCCTCCTCAAAACCGGAAGTGGTCCTTAAACACCTTTCTCCTTGACATTTTGGCCTTTAAATTCTTTTTGCATCCATTTTAGGGACTTTTGATCTCGTTTGGACACATTTCCTGCGTAACTGAGCCTTTGGCCAAAGGGGTGAAAATTTGGGGGGCCACGCCCGCCAAATGGGCCAAATTTATTTTTCAGCCATTTTACCTGTTTTGACTTCCTTTTACCAAGAAAGGACCAGAGGGTTGAAAAGTGACCTGATTTCATTTGTAAAAAGCCAAGAAACTGCTTGGGAAACTGCCATTTCCTGAAACCGGAAGTGGCCTCCTCAAAACCGGAAGTGGCCCTTAAACACCTTTCTCCTTGACATTTTGGCCTTTAAATTCTTTTTGCATCCATTTTAGGGACTTTTGATTTCGTTTGGACACATTTCCTGCATATCTGAGCCATTGGCCAAAGGGGTGAAAATTTGGGGGGCCACGCCCGCCAAATGGGCCAAATTTATTTTTCAGCCATTTTACCTGTTTTGACTTCCTTTTACCAAGAAAGGACCAGAGGGTTGAAAAGTGACCTGATTTCATTTGTAAAAAGCCAAGAAACTGCTTGGGAAACTGCCATTTCCTGAAACCGGAAGTGGGCTCCTCAAAACCGGAAGTGGCCCTTAAACACCTTTCTCCTTGACATTTTGGTCTTTAAATTCTTTTTGCATCCATTTTAGGGACTTTTGATCTCGTTTGGACACATTTCCTGCGTAACTGAGCCTTTGGCCAAAGGGGTGAAAATTTGGGGGGCCACGCCCGCCAAATGGGCCAAATTTATTTTTCAGCCATTTTACCTGTTTTGACTTCCTTTTACCAAGAAAGGACCAGAGGGTTGAAAAGTGACCTGATTTCATTTGTAAAAAGCCAAGAAACTGCTTGGGAAACTGCCATTTCCTGAAACCGGAAGTGGCCTCCTCAAAACCGGAAGTGGCCCTTAAACACCTTTCTCCTTGACATTTTGGCCTTTAAATTCTTTTTGCATCCATTTTAGGGACTTTTGATTTCGTTTGGACACATTTCCTGCGTATCTGAGCCATTGGCCAAAGGGGTGAAAATTTGGGGGGCCACGCCCGCCAAATGGGCCAAATTTATTTTTCAGCCATTTTACCTGTTTTGACTTCCTTTTACCAAGAAAGGACCAGAGGGTTGAAAAGTGACCTGATTTCATTTGTAAAAAGCCAAGAAACTGCTTGGGAAACTGCCATTTCCTGAAACCGGAAGTGGCCTCCTCAAAACCGGAAGTGGCCCTTAAACACCTTTCTCCTTGACATTTTGGCCTTTAAATTCTTTTTGCATCCATTTTAGGGACTTTTGATTTCGTTTGGACACATTTCCTGCATATCTGAGCCATTGGCCAAAGGGGTGAAAATTTGGGGGGCCACGCCCGCCAAATGGGCCAAATTTATTTTTCAGCCATTTTACCTGTTTTGACTTCCTTTTACCAAGAAAGGACCAGAGGGTTGAAAAGTGACCTGATTTCATTTGTAAAAAGCCAAGAAACTGCTTGGGAAACTGCCATTTCCTGAAACCGGAAGTGGGCTCCTCAAAACCGGAAGTGGCCCTTAAACACCTTTCTCCTTGACATTTTGGTCTTTAAATTCTTTTTGCATCCATTTTAGGGACTTTTGATCTCGTTTGGACACATTTCCTGCGTAACTGAGCCTTTGGCCAAAGGGGTGAAAATTTGGGGGGCCACGCCCGCCAAATGGGCCAAATTTATTTTTCAGCCATTTTACCTGTTTTGACTTCCTTTTACCAAGAAAGGACCAGAGGGTTGAAAAGTGACCTGATTTCATTTGTAAAAAGCCAAGAAACTGCTTGGGAAACTGCCATTTCCTGAAACCGGAAGTGGGCTCCTCAAAACCGGAAGTGGCCCTTAAACACCTTTCTCCTTGACATTTTGGCCTTTAAATTCTTTTTGCATCCATTTTAGGGACTTTTGATTTCGTTTGGACACATTTCCTGCGTATCTGAGCCATTGGCCAAAGGGGTGAAAATTTGGGGGGCCAAGCCCGCCAAATGGGCCAAATTTATTTTTCAGCCATTTTACCTGTTTTGACTTCCTTTTACCAAGAAAGGACCAGAGGGTTGAAAAGTGACCTGATTTCATTTGTAAAAAGCCAAGAAACTGCTTGGGAAACTGCCATTTCCTGAAACCGGAAGTGGCCTCCTCAAAACCGGAAGTGGCCCTTAAACACCTTTCTCCTTGACATTTTGGTCTTTAAATTCTTTTTGCATCCATTTTAGGGACTTTTGATTTCGTTTGGACACATTTCCTGCGTATCTGAGCCATTGGCCAAAGGGGTGAAAATTTGGGGGTCCACGCCCGCCAAATGGGCCAAATTTATTTTTCAGCCATTTTACCTGTTTTGACTTCCTTTTACCAAGAAAGGACCAGAGGGTTGAAAAGTGACCTGATTTCATTTGTAAAAAGCCAAGAAACTGCTTGGGAAACTGCCATTTCCTGAAACCGGAAGTGGCCTCCTCAAAACCGGAAGTGGTCCTTAAACACCTTTCTCCTTGACATTTTGGCCTTTAAATTCTTTTTGCATCCATTTTAGGGACTTTTGATCTCGTTTGGACACATTTCCTGCCTAACTGAGCCATTGGCCAAAGGGGTGAAAATTTGGGGGGCCACGCCTGCCAAATGAGCCAAATTTATTTTTCAGCCATTTTACCTGTTTTGACTTCCTTTTACCAAGAAAGGACCAGAGGGTTGAAAAGTGACCTGATTTCATTTGTAAAAAGCCAAGAAACTGCTTGGGAAACTGCCATTTCCTGAAACCGGAAGTGGCCTCCTCAAAACCGGAAGTGGCCCTTAAACACCTTTCTCCTTGACATTTTGGCCTTTAAATTCTTTTTGCATCCATTTTAGGGACTTTTGATTTCGTTTGGACACATTTCCTGCATATCTGAGCCATTGGCCAAAGGGGTGAAAATTTGGGGGGCCACGCCCGCCAAATGGGCCAAATTTATTTTTCAGCCATTTTACCTGTTTTGACTTCCTTTTACCAAGAAAGGACCAGAGGGTTGAAAAGTGACCTGATTTCATTTGTAAAAAGCCAAGAAACTGCTTGGGAAACTGCCATTTCCTGAAACCGGAAGTGGGCTCCTCAAAACCGGAAGTGGCCCTTAAACACCTTTCTCCTTGACATTTTGGTCTTTAAATTCTTTTTGCATCCATTTTAGGGACTTTTGATCTCGTTTGGACACATTTCCTGCGTAACTGAGCCTTTGGCCAAAGGGGTGAAAATTTGGGGGGCCACGCCCGCCAAATGGGCCAAATTTATTTTTCAGCCATTTTACCTGTTTTGACTTCCTTTTACCAAGAAAGGACCAGAGGGTTGAAAAGTGACCTGATTTCATTTGTAAAAAGCCAAGAAACTGCTTGGGAAACTGCCATTTCCTGAAACCGGAAGTGGCCTCCTCAAAACCGGAAGTGGCCCTTAAACACCTTTCTCCTTGACATTTTGGCCTTTAAATTCTTTTTGCATCCATTTTAGGGACTTTTGATTTCGTTTGGACACATTTCCTGCGTATCTGAGCCATTGGCCAAAGGGGTGAAAATTTGGGGGGCCACGCCCGCCAAATGGGCCAAATTTATTTTTCAGCCATTTTACCTGTTTTGACTTCCTTTTACCAAGAAAGGACCAGAGGGTTGAAAAGTGACCTGATTTCATTTGTAAAAAGCCAAGAAACTGCTTGGGAAACTGCCATTTCCTGAAACCGGAAGTGGCCTCCTCAAAACCGGAAGTGGCCCTTAAACACCTTTCTCCTTGACATTTTGGCCTTTAAATTCTTTTTGCATCCATTTTAGGGACTTTTGATTTCGTTTGGACACATTTCCTGCATATCTGAGCCATTGGCCAAAGGGGTGAAAATTTGGGGGGCCACGCCCGCCAAATGGGCCAAATTTATTTTTCAGCCATTTTACCTGTTTTGACTTCCTTTTACCAAGAAAGGACCAGAGGGTTGAAAAGTGACCTGATTTCATTTGTAAAAAGCCAAGAAACTGCTTGGGAAACTGCCATTTCCTGAAACCGGAAGTGGGCTCCTCAAAACCGGAAGTGGCCCTTAAACACCTTTCTCCTTGACATTTTGGTCTTTAAATTCTTTTTGCATCCATTTTAGGGACTTTTGATCTCGTTTGGACACATTTCCTGCGTAACTGAGCCTTTGGCCAAAGGGGTGAAAATTTGGGGGGCCACGCCCGCCAAATGGGCCAAATTTATTTTTCAGCCATTTTACCTGTTTTGACTTCCTTTTACCAAGAAAGGACCAGAGGGTTGAAAAGTGACCTGATTTCATTTGTAAAAAGCCAAGAAACTGCTTGGGAAACTGCCATTTCCTGAAACCGGAAGTGGGCTCCTCAAAACCGGAAGTGGCCCTTAAACACCTTTCTCCTTGACATTTTGGCCTTTAAATTCTTTTTGCATCCATTTTAGGGACTTTTGATTTCGTTTGGACACATTTCCTGCGTATCTGAGCCATTGGCCAAAGGGGTGAAAATTTGGGGGGCCAAGCCCGCCAAATGGGCCAAATTTATTTTTCAGCCATTTTACCTGTTTTGACTTCCTTTTACCAAGAAAGGACCAGAGGGTTGAAAAGTGACCTGATTTCATTTGTAAAAAGCCAAGAAACTGCTTGGGAAACTGCCATTTCCTGAAACCGGAAGTGGCCTCCTCAAAACCGGAAGTGGCCCTTAAACACCTTTCTCCTTGACATTTTGGTCTTTAAATTCTTTTTGCATCCATTTTAGGGACTTTTGATTTCGTTTGGACACATTTCCTGCGTATCTGAGCCATTGGCCAAAGGGGTGAAAATTTGGGGGTCCACGCCCGCCAAATGGGCCAAATTTATTTTTCAGCCATTTTACCTGTTTTGACTTCCTTTTACCAAGAAAGGACCAGAGGGTTGAAAAGTGACCTGATTTCATTTGTAAAAAGCCAAGAAACTGCTTGGGAAACTGCCATTTCCTGAAACCGGAAGTGGCCTCCTCAAAACCGGAAGTGGTCCTTAAACACCTTTCTCCTTGACATTTTGGCCTTTAAATTTTTTTTGCATCCATTTTAGGGACTTTTGATCTCGTTTGGACACATTTCCTGCCTAACTGAGCCATTGGCCAAAGGGGTGAAAATTTGGGGGGCCACGCCCGCCAAATGGGCCAAATTTATTTTTCAGCCATTTTACCTGTTTTGACTTCCTTTTACCAAGAAAGGACCAGAGGGTTGAAAAGTGACCTGATTTCATTTGTAAAAAGCCAAGAAACTGCTTGGGAAACTGCCATTTCCTGAAACCGGAAGTGGCCTCCTCAAAACCGGAAGTGGTCCTTAAACACCTTTCTCCTTGACATTTTGGCCTTTAAATTCTTTTTGCATCCATTTTAGGGACTTTTGATCTCGTTTGGACACATTTCCTGCCTAACTGAGCCATTGGCCAAAGGGGTGAAAATTTGGGGGGCCACGCCTGCCAAATGAGCCAAATTTATTTTTCAGCCATTTTACCTGTTTTGACTTCCTTTTACCAAGAAAGGACCAGAGGGTTGAAAAGTGACCTGATTTCATTTGTAAAAAGCCAAGAAACTGCTTGGGAAACTGCCATTTCCTGAAACCAGAAGTGGGCTCCTCAAAACCGGAAGTGGCCCTTAAACACCTTTCTCCTTGACATTTTGGTCTTTAAATTCTTTTTGCATCCATTTTAGAGACTTTTGATCTCGTTTGGACACATTTCCTGCGTAACTGACCCTTTGGCCAAAGGGGTGAAAATTTGGGGGGCCACGCCCGCCAAATGGGCCAAATTTATTTTTCAGCCATTTTACCTGTTTTGACTTCCTTTTACCAAGAAAGGACCAGAGGGTTGAAAAGTGACCTGATTTCATTTGTAAAAAGCCAAGAAACTGCTTGGGAAACTGCCATTTCCTGAAACCGGAAGTGGCCTCATCAAAACCGGAAGTGGCCCTTAAACACCTTTCTCCTTGACATTTTGGCCTTTAAATTCTTTTTGCATCCATTTTAGGGACTTTTGATTTCGTTTGGACACATTTCCTGCGTATCTGAGCCATTGGCCAAAGGGGTGAAAATTTGCGGGGCCACGCCCGCCAAATGGGCCAAATTTATTTTTCAGCCATTTTACCTGTTTTGACTTCCTTTTACCAAGAAAGGACCAGAGGGTTGAAAAGTGACCTGATTTCATTTGTAAAAAGCCAAGAAACTGCTTGGGAAACTGCCATTTCCTGAAACCGGAAGTGGCCTCCTCAAAACCGGAAGTGGTCCTTAAACACCTTTCTCCTTGACATTTTGGCCTTTAAATTCTTTTTGCATCCATTTTAGGGACTTTTGATCTCGTTTGGACACATTTCCTGCCTAACTGAGCCATTGGCCAAAGGGGTGAAAATTTGGGGGGCCACGCCCGCCAAATGGGCCAAATTTATTTTTCAGCCATTTTACCTGTTTTGACTTCCTTTTACCAAGAAAGGACCAGAGGGTTGAAAAGTGACCTGATTTCATTTGTAAAAAGCCAAGAAACTGCTTGGGAAACTGCCATTTCCTGAAACCGGAAGTGGCCTCCTCAAAACCGGAAGTGGCCCTTAAACACCATTCTCCTTGACATTTTGGTCTTTAAATTCTTTTTGCATCCATTTTAGGGACTTTTGATCTCGTTTGGACACATTTCCTGCGTAACTGAGCCTTTGGCCAAAGGGGTGAAAATTTGGGGGGCCACGCCCGCCAAATGGGCCAAATTTATTTTTCAGCCATTTTACCTGTTTTGACTTCCTTTTACCAAGAAAGGACCAGAGGGTTGAAAAGTGACCTGATTTCATTTGTAAAAAGCCAAGAAACTGCTTGGGAAACTGCCATTTCCTGAAACCGGAAGTGGCCTCCTCAAAACCGGAAGTGGCCCTTAAACACCTTTCTCCTTGACATTTTGGTCTTTAAATTCTTTTTGCATCCATTGTAGGGACTTTTGATTTCGTTTGGACACATTTCCTGCGTATCTGAGCCATTGGCCAAAGAGGTGAAAATTTGGGGGGCCACGCCCGCCAAATGGGCCAAATTTATTTTTCAGTCATTTTACCTGTTTTGACTTCCTTTTACCAAGAAAGGACCAGAGGGTTGAAAAGTGACCTGATTTCATTTGTAAAAAGCCAAGAAACTGAAGTGGCCTCCTCAAAACCGGAAGTGGTCCTTAAACACCTTTCTCCTTGACATTTTGGCCTTTAAATTATTTTTGCATCCATTTTAGGGACTTTTGATCTCGTTTGGACACATTTCCTGCCTAACTGAGCCATTGGCCAAAGGGGTGAAAATTTGGGGGGCCACGCCCGCCAAATGGGCCAAATTTATTTTTCAGCCATTTTACCTGTTTTGACTTCCTTTTACCAAGAAAGGACCAGAGGGTTGAAAAGTGACCTGATTTCATTTGTAAAAAGCCAAGAAACTGCTTGGGAAACTGCCATTTCCTGAAACCGGAAGTGGCCTCCTCAAAACCGGAAGTGGCCCTTAAACACCTTTCTCCTTGACATTTTGGTCTTTAAATTCTTTTTGCATCCATTTTAGGGACTTTTGATCTCGTTTGGACACATTTCCTGCGTATCTGAGCCATTGGCCAAAGGGGTGAAAATTTGGGGGGCCACGCCCGCCAAATGGGCCAAATTTATTTTTCAGCCATTTTACCTGTTTTGACTTCCTTTTACCAAGAAAGGACCAGAGGGTTGAAAAGTGACCTGATTTCATTTGTAAAAAGCCAAGAAACTGCTTGGGAAACTGCCATTTCCTGAAACCGGAAGTGGCCTCCTCAAAACCGGAAGTGGCCCTTAAACACCTTTCTCCTTGACATTTTGGCCTTTAAATTCTTTTTGCATCCATTTTAGGGACTTTTGATTTCGTTTGGACACATTTCCTGCGTATCTGAGCCATTGGCCAAAGGGGTGAAAATTTGGGGGGCCACGCCCGCCAAATGGGCCAAATTTATTTTTCAGCCATTTTACCTGTTTTGACTTCCTTTTACCAAGAAAGGACCAGAGGGTTGAAAAGTGACCTGATTTCATTTGTAAAAAGCCAAGAAACTGCTTGGGAAACTGCCATTTCCTGAAACCGGAAGTGGCCTCCTCAAAACCGGAAGTGGTCCTTAAACACCTTTCTCCTTGACATTTTGGCCTTTAAATTCTTTTTGCATCCATTTTAGGGACTTTTGATCTCGTTTGGACACATTTCCTGCGTAACTGAGCCTTTGGCCAAAGGGGTGAAAATTTGGGGGGCCACGCCCGCCAAATGGGCCAAATTTATTTTTCAGCCATTTTACCTGTTTTGACTTCCTTTTACCAAGAAAGGACCAGAGGGTTGAAAAGTGACCTGATTTCATTTGTAAAAAGCCAAGAAACTGCTTGGGAAACTGCCATTTCCTGAAACCGGAAGTGGCCTCCTCAAAACCGGAAGTGGCCCTTAAACACCTTTCTCCTTGACATTTTGGCCTTTAAATTCTTTTTGCATCCATTTTAGGGACTTTTGATTTCGTTTGGACACATTTCCTGCATATCTGAGCCATTGGCCAAAGGGGTGAAAATTTGGGGGGCCACGCCCGCCAAATGGGCCAAATTTATTTTTCAGCCATTTTACCTGTTTTGACTTCCTTTTACCAAGAAAGGACCAGAGGGTTGAAAAGTGACCTGATTTCATTTGTAAAAAGCCAAGAAACTGCTTGGGAAACTGCCATTTCCTGAAACCGGAAGTGGGCTCCTCAAAACCGGAAGTGGCCCTTAAACACCTTTCTCCTTGACATTTTGGTCTTTAAATTCTTTTTGCATCCATTTTAGGGACTTTTGATCTCGTTTGGACACATTTCCTGCGTAACTGAGCCTTTGGCCAAAGGGGTGAAAATTTGGGGGGCCACGCCCGCCAAATGGGCCAAATTTATTTTTCAGCCATTTTACCTGTTTTGACTTCCTTTTACCAAGAAAGGACCAGAGGGTTGAAAAGTGACCTGATTTCATTTGTAAAAAGCCAAGAAACTGCTTGGGAAACTGCCATTTCCTGAAACCGGAAGTGGCCTCCTCAAAACCGGAAGTGGCCCTTAAACACCTTTCTCCTTGACATTTTGGCCTTTAAATTCTTTTTGCATCCATTTTAGGGACTTTTGATTTCGTTTGGACACATTTCCTGCGTATCTGAGCCATTGGCCAAAGGGGTGAAAATTTGGGGGGCCACGCCCGCCAAATGGGCCAAATTTATTTTTCAGCCATTTTACCTGTTTTGACTTCCTTTTACCAAGAAAGGACCAGAGGGTTGAAAAGTGACCTGATTTCATTTGTAAAAAGCCAAGAAACTGCTTGGGAAACTGCCATTTCCTGAAACCGGAAGTGGCCTCCTCAAAACCGGAAGTGGCCCTTAAACACCTTTCTCCTTGACATTTTGGCCTTTAAATTCTTTTTGCATCCATTTTAGGGACTTTTGATTTCGTTTGGACACATTTCCTGCGTATCTGAGCCATTGGCCAAAGGGGTGAAAATTTGGGGGGCCAAGCCCGCCAAATGGGCCAAATTTATTTTTCAGCCATTTTACCTGTTTTGACTTCCTTTTACCAAGAAAGGACCAGAGGGTTGAAAAGTGACCTGATTTCATTTGTAAAAAGCCAAGAAACTGCTTGGGAAACTGCCATTTCCTGAAACCGGAAGTGGCCTCCTCAAAACCGGAAGTGGCCCTTAAACACCTTTCTCCTTGACATTTTGGTCTTTAAATTCTTTTTGCATCCATTTTAGGGACTTTTGATTTCGTTTGGACACATTTCCTGCGTATCTGAGCCATTGGCCAAAGGGGTGAAAATTTGGGGGTCCACGCCCGCCAAATGGGCCAAATTTATTTTTCAGCCATTTTACCTGTTTTGACTTCCTTTTACCAAGAAAGGACCAGAGGGTTGAAAAGTGACCTGATTTCATTTGTAAAAAGCCAAGAAACTGCTTGGGAAACTGCCATTTCCTGAAACCGGAAGTGGCCTCCTCAAAACCGGAAGTGGTCCTTAAACACCTTTCTCCTTGACATTTTGGCCTTTAAATTTTTTTTGCATCCATTTTAGGGACTTTTGATCTCGTTTGGACACATTTCCTGCCTAACTGAGCCATTGGCCAAAGGGGTGAAAATTTGGGGGGCCACGCCCGCCAAATGGGCCAAATTTATTTTTCAGCCATTTTACCTGTTTTGACTTCCTTTTACCAAGAAAGGACCAGAGGGTTGAAAAGTGACCTGATTTCATTTGTAAAAAGCCAAGAAACTGCTTGGGAAACTGCCATTTCCTGAAACCGGAAGTGGCCTCCTCAAAACCGGAAGTGGTCCTTAAACACCTTTCTCCTTGACATTTTGGCCTTTAAATTCTTTTTGCATCCATTTTAGGGACTTTTGATCTCGTTTGGACACATTTCCTGCCTAACTGAGCCATTGGCCAAAGGGGTGAAAATTTGGGGGGCCACGCCTGCCAAATGGGCCAAATTTATTTTTCAGCCATTTTACCTGTTTTGACTTCCTTTTACCAAGAAAGGACCAGAGGGTTGAAAAGTGACCTGATTTCATTTGTAAAAAGCCAAGAAACTGCTTGGGAAACTGCCATTTCCTGAAACCGGAAGTGGCCTCCTCAAAACCGGAAGTGGCCCTTAAACACCTTTCTCCTTGACATTTTGGCCTTTAAATTCTTTTTGCATCCATTTTAGGGACTTTTGATTTCGTTTGGACACATTTCCTGCATATCTGAGCCATTGGCCAAAGGGGTGAAAATTTGGGGGGCCACGCCCGCCAAATGGGCCAAATTTATTTTTCAGCCATTTTACCTGTTTTGACTTCCTTTTACCAAGAAAGGACCAGAGGGTTGAAAAGTGACCTGATTTCATTTGTAAAAAGCCAAGAAACTGCTTGGGAAACTGCCATTTCCTGAAACCAGAAGTGGGCTCCTCAAAACCGGAAGTGGCCCTTAAACACCTTTCTCCTTGACATTTTGGTCTTTAAATTCTTTTTGCATCCATTTTAGGGACTTTTGATCTCGTTTGGACACATTTCCTGCGTAACTGACCCTTTGGCCAAAGGGGTGAAAATTTGGGGGGCCACGCCCGCCAAATGGGCCAAATTTATTTTTCAGCCATTTTACCTGTTTTGACTTCCTTTTACCAAGAAAGGACCAGAGGGTTGAAAAGTGACCTGATTTCATTTGTAAAAAGCCAAGAAACTGCTTGGGAAACTGCCATTTCCTGAAACCGGAAGTGGCCTCCTCAAAACCGGAAGTGGTCCTTAAACACCTTTCTCCTTGACATTTTGGCCTTTAACTTCTTTTTGCATCCATTTTAGGGACTTTTGATCTCGTTTGGACACATTTCCTGCCTAACTGAGCCATTGGCCAAAGGGGTGAAAATTTGGGGGGCCACGCCCGCCAAATGGGCCAAATTTATTTTTCAGCCATTTTACCTGTTTTGACTTCCTTTTACCAAGAAAGGACCAGAGGGTTGAAAAGTGACCTGATTTCATTTGTAAAAAGCCAAGAAACTGCTTGGGAAACTGCCATTTCCTGAAACCGGAAGTGGCCTCCTCAAAACCGGAAGTGGCCCTTAAACACCATTCTCCTTGACATTTTGGTCTTTAAATTCTTTTTGCATCTATTTTAGGGACTTTTGATCTCGTTTGGACACATTTCCTGCGTAACTGAGCCTTTGGCCAAAGGGGTGAAAATTTGGGGGGCCACGCCCGCCAAATGGGCCAAATTTATTTTTCAGCCATTTTACCTGTTTTGACTTCCTTTTACCAAGAAAGGACCAGAGGGTTGAAAAGTGACCTGATTTCATTTGTAAAAAGCCAAGAAACTGCTTGGGAAACTGCCATTTCCTGAAACCGGAAGTGGCCTCCTCAAAACCGGAAGTGGCCCTTAAACACCTTTCTCCTTGACATTTTGGTCTTTAAATTCTTTTTGCATCCATTTTAGGGACTTTTGATTTCGTTTGGACACATTTCCTGCGTATCTGAGCCATTGGCCAAAGAGGTGAAAATTTGGGGGGCCACGCCCGCCAAATGGGCCAAATTTATTTTTCAGTCATTTTACCTGTTTTGACTTCCTTTTACCAAGAAAGGACCAGAGGGTTGAAAAGTGACCTGATTTCATTTGTAAAAAGCCAAGAAACTGAAGTGGCCTCCTCAAAACCGGAAGTGGTCCTTAAACACCTTTCTCCTTGACATTTTGGACTTTAAATTATTTTTGCATCCATTTTAGGGACTTTTGATCTCGTTTGGACACATTTCCTGCCTAACTGAGCCATTGGCCAAAGGGGTGAAAATTTGGGGGGCCACGCCCGCCAAATGGGCCAAATTTATTTTTCAGCCATTTTACCTGTTTTGACTTCCTTTTACCAAGAAAGGACCAGAGGGTTGAAAAGTGACCTGATTTCATTTGTAAAAAGCCAAGAAACTGCTTGGGAAACTGCCATTTCCTGAAACCGGAAGTGGCCTCCTCAAAACCGGAAGTGGCCCTTAAACACCTTTCTCCTTGACATTTTGGTCTTTAAATTCTTTTTGCATCCATTTTAGGGACTTTTGATCTCGTTTGGACACATTTCCTGCGTATCTGAGCCATTGGCCAAAGGGGTGAAAATTTGGGGGGCCACGCCCGCCAAATGGGCCAAATTTATTTTTCAGCCATTTTACCTGTTTTGACTTCCTTTTACCAAGAAAGGACCAGAGGGTTGAAAAGTGACCTGATTTCATTTGTAAAAAGCCAAGAAACTGCTTGGGAAACTGCCATTTCCTGAAACCGGAAGTGGCCTCCTCAAAACCGGAAGTGGCCCTTAAACACCTTTCTCCTTGACATTTTGGCCTTTAAATTCTTTTTGCATCCATTTTAGGGACTTTTGATTTCGTTTGGACACATTTCCTGCGTATCTGAGCCATTGGCCAAAGGGGTGAAAATTTGGGGGGCCACGCCTGCCAAATGGGCCAAATTTATTTTTCAGCCATTTTACCTGTTTTGACTTCCTTTTACCAAGAAAGGACCAGAGGGTTGAAAAGTGACCTGATTTCATTTGTAAAAAGCCAAGAAACTGCTTGGGAAACTGCCATTTCCTGAAACCGGAAGTGGCCTCCTCAAAACCGGAAGTGGTCCTTAAACACCTTTCTCCTTGACATTTTGGCCTTTAAATTCTTTTTGCATCCATTTTAGGGACTTTTGATCTCGTTTGGACACATTTCCTGCGTAACTGAGCCTTTGGCCAAAGGGGTGAAAATTTGGGGGGCCACGCCCGCCAAATGGGCCAAATTTATTTTTCAGCCATTTTACCTGTTTTGACTTCCTTTTACCAAGAAAGGACCAGAGGGTTGAAAAGTGACCTGATTTCATTTGTAAAAAGCCAAGAAACTGCTTGGGAAACTGCCATTTCCTGAAACCGGAAGTGGCCTCCTCAAAACCGGAAGTGGCCCTTAAACACCTTTCTCCTTGACATTTTGGCCTTTAAATTCTTTTTGCATCCATTTTAGGGACTTTTGATTTCGTTTGGACACATTTCCTGCATATCTGAGCCATTGGCCAAAGGGGTGAAAATTTGGGGGGCCACGCCCGCCAAATGGGCCAAATTTATTTTTCAGCCATTTTACCTGTTTTGACTTCCTTTTACCAAGAAAGGACCAGAGGGTTGAAAAGTGACCTGATTTCATTTGTAAAAAGCCAAGAAACTGCTTGGGAAACTGCCATTTCCTGAAACCGGAAGTGGGCTCCTCAAAACCGGAAGTGGCCCTTAAACACCTTTCTCCTTGACATTTTGGTCTTTAAATTCTTTTTGCATCCATTTTAGGGACTTTTGATCTCGTTTGGACACATTTCCTGCGTAACTGAGCCTTTGGCCAAAGGGGTGAAAATTTGGGGGGCCACGCCCGCCAAATGGGCCAAATTTATTTTTCAGCCATTTTACCTGTTTTGACTTCCTTTTACCAAGAAAGGACCAGAGGGTTGAAAAGTGACCTGATTTCATTTGTAAAAAGCCAAGAAACTGCTTGGGAAACTGCCATTTCCTGAAACCGGAAGTGGCCTCCTCAAAACCGGAAGTGGCCCTTAAACACCTTTCTCCTTGACATTTTGGCCTTTAAATTCTTTTTGCATCCATTTTAGGGACTTTTGATTTTGTTTGGACACATTTCCTGCGTATCTGAGCCATTGGCCAAAGGGGTGAAAATTTGGGGGGCCACGCCCGCCAAATGGGCCAAATTTATTTTTCAGCCATTTTACCTGTTTTGACTTCCTTTTACCAAGAAAGGACCAGAGGGTTGAAAAGTGACCTGATTTCATTTGTAAAAAGCCAAGAAACTGCTTGGGAAACTGCCATTTCCTGAAACCGGAAGTGGCCTCCTCAAAACCGGAAGTGGCCCTTAAACACCTTTCTCCTTGACATTTTGGCCTTTAAATTCTTTTTGCATCCATTTTAGGGACTTTTGATTTCGTTTGGACACATTTCCTGCATATCTGAGCCATTGGCCAAAGGGGTGAAAATTTGGGGGGCCACGCCCGCCAAATGGGCCAAATTTATTTTTCAGCCATTTTACCTGTTTTGACTTCCTTTTACCAAGAAAGGACCAGAGGGTTGAAAAGTGACCTGATTTCATTTGTAAAAAGCCAAGAAACTGCTTGGGAAACTGCCATTTCCTGAAACCGGAAGTGGGCTCCTCAAAACCGGAAGTGGCCCTTAAACACCTTTCTCCTTGACATTTTGGTCTTTAAATTCTTTTTGCATCCATTTTAGGGACTTTTGATCTCGTTTGGACACATTTCCTGCGTAACTGAGCCTTTGGCCAAAGGGGTGAAAATTTGGGGGGCCACGCCCGCCAAATGGGCCAAATTTATTTTTCAGCCATTTTACCTGTTTTGACTTCCTTTTACCAAGAAAGGACCAGAGGGTTGAAAAGTGACCTGATTTCATTTGTAAAAAGCCAAGAAACTGCTTGGGAAACTGCCATTTCCTGAAACCGGAAGTGGCCTCCTCAAAACCGGAAGTGGCCCTTAAACACCTTTCTCCTTGACATTTTGGCCTTTAAATTCTTTTTGCATCCATTTTAGGGACTTTTGATTTCGTTTGGACACATTTCCTGCGTATCTGAGCCATTGGCCAAAGGGGTGAAAATTTGGGGGGCCAAGCCCGCCAAATGGGCCAAATTTATTTTTCAGCCATTTTACCTGTTTTGACTTCCTTTTACCAAGAAAGGACCAGAGGGTTGAAAAGTGACCTGATTTCATTTGTAAAAAGCCAAGAAACTGCTTGGGAAACTGCCATTTCCTGAAACCGGAAGTGGCCTCCTCAAAACCGGAAGTGGCCCTTAAACACCTTTCTCCTTGACATTTTGGTCTTTAAATTCTTTTTGCATCCATTTTAGGGACTTTTGATTTCGTTTGGACACATTTCCTGCGTATCTGAGCCATTGGCCAAAGGGGTGAAAATTTGGGGGTCCACGCCCGCCAAATGGGCCAAATTTATTTTTCAGCCATTTTACCTGTTTTGACTTCCTTTTACCAAGAAAGGACCAGAGGGTTGAAAAGTGACCTGATTTCATTTGTAAAAAGCCAAGAAACTGCTTGGGAAACTGCCATTTCCTGAAACCGGAAGTGGCCTCCTCAAAACCGGAAGTGGTCCTTAAACACCTTTCTCCTTGACATTTTGGCCTTTAAATTTTTTTTGCATCCATTTTAGGGACTTTTGATCTCGTTTGGACACATTTCCTGCCTAACTGAGCCATTGGCCAAAGGGGTGAAAATTTGGGGGGCCACGCCCGCCAAATGGGCCAAATTTATTTTTCAGCCATTTTACCTGTTTTGACTTCCTTTTACCAAGAAAGGACCAGAGGGTTGAAAAGTGACCTGATTTCATTTGTAAAAAGCCAAGAAACTGCTTGGGAAACTGCCATTTCCTGAAACCGGAAGTGGCCTCCTCAAAACCGGAAGTGGTCCTTAAACACCTTTCTCCTTGACATTTTGGCCTTTAAATTCTTTTTGCATCCATTTTAGGGACTTTTGATCTCGTTTGGACACATTTCCTGCATATCTGAGCCATTGGCCAAAGGGGTGAAAATTTGGGGGGCCACGCCCGCCAAATGGGCCAAATTTATTTTTCAGCCATTTTACCTGTTTTGACTTCCTTTTACCAAGAAAGGACCAGAGGGTTGAAAAGTGACCTGATTTCATTTGTAAAAAGCCAAGAAACTGCTTGGGAAACTGCCATTTCCTGAAACCAGAAGTGGGCTCCTCAAAACCGGAAGTGGCCCTTAAACACCTTTCTCCTTGACATTTTGGTCTTTAAATTCTTTTTGCATCCATTTTAGGGACTTTTGATCTCGTTTGGACACATTTCCTGCGTAACTGACCCTTTGGCCAAAGGGGTGAAAATTTGGGGGGCCACGCCCGCCAAATGGGCCAAATTTATTTTTCAGCCATTTTACCTGTTTTGACTTCCTTTTACCAAGAAAGGACCAGAGGGTTGAAAAGTGACCTGATTTCATTTGTAAAAAGCCAAGAAACTGCTTGGGAAACTGCCATTTCCTGAAACCGGAAGTGGCCTCATCAAAACCGGAAGTGGCCCTTAAACACCTTTCTCCTTGACATTTTGGCCTTTAAATTCTTTTTGCATCCATTTTAGGGACTTTTGATTTCGTTTGGACACATTTCCTGCGTATCTGAGCCATTGGCCAAAGGGGTGATAATTTGGGGGGCCACGCCCGCCAAATGGGCCAAATTTATTTTTCAGCCATTTTACCTGTTTTGACTTCCTTTTACCAAGAAAGGACCAGAGGGTTGAAAAGTGACCTGATTTCATTTGTAAAAAGCCAAGAAACTGCTTGGGAAACTGCCATTTCCTGAAACCGGAAGTGGCCTCCTCAAAACCGGAAGTGGCCCTTAAACACCTTTCTCCTTGACATTTTGGTCTTTAAATTCTTTTTGCATCCATTTTAGGGACTTTTGATTTCGTTTGGACACATTTCCTGCGTATCTGAGCCATTGGCCAAAGAGGTGAAAATTTGGGGGGCCACGCCCGCCAAATGGGCCAAATTTATTTTTCAGTCATTTTACCTGTTTTGACTTCCTTTTACCAAGAAAGGACCAGAGGGTTGAAAAGTGACCTGATTTCATTTGTAAAAAGCCAAGAAACTGAAGTGGCCTTCTCAAAACCGGAAGTGGTCCTTAAACACCTTTCTCCTTGACATTTTGGCCTTTAAATTATTTTTGCATCCATTTTAGGGACTTTTGATCTCGTTTGGACACATTTCCTGCGTAACTGAGCCTTTGGCCAAAGGGGTGAAAATTTGGGGGGCCACGCCCGCCAAATGGGCCAAATTTATTTTTCAGCCATTTTACCTGTTTTGACTTCCTTTTACCAAGAAAGGACCAGAGGGTTGAAAAGTGACCTGATTTCATTTGTAAAAAGCCAAGAAACTGCTTGGGAAACTGCCATTTCCTGAAACCGGAAGTGGCCTCCTCAAAACCGGAAGTGGCCCTTAAACACCTTTCTCCTTGACATTTTGGCCTTTAAATTCTTTTTGCATCCATTTTAGGGACTTTTGATTTCGTTTGGACACATTTCCTGCATATCTGAGCCATTGGCCAAAGGGGTGAAAATTTGGGGGGCCACGCCCGCCAAATGGGCCAAATTTATTTTTCAGCCATTTTACCTGTTTTGACTTCCTTTTACCAAGAAAGGACCAGAGGGTTGAAAAGTGACCTGATTTCATTTGTAAAAAGCCAAGAAACTGCTTGGGAAACTGCCATTTCCTGAAACCGGAAGTGGGCTCCTCAAAACCGGAAGTGGCCCTTAAACACCTTTCTCCTTGACATTTTGGTCTTTAAATTCTTTTTGCATCCATTTTAGGGACTTTTGATCTCGTTTGGACACATTTCCTGCGTAACTGAGCCTTTGGCCAAAGGGGTGAAAATTTGGGGGGCCACGCCCGCCAAATGGGCCAAATTTATTTTTCAGCCATTTTACCTGTTTTGACTTCCTTTTACCAAGAAAGGACCAGAGGGTTGAAAAGTGACCTGATTTCATTTGTAAAAAGCCAAGAAACTGCTTGGGAAACTGCCATTTCCTGAAACCGGAAGTGGCCTCCTCAAAACCGGAAGTGGCCCTTAAACACCTTTCTCCTTGACATTTTGGCCTTTAAATTCTTTTTGCATCCATTTTAGGGACTTTTGATTTCGTTTGGACACATTTCCTGCGTATCTGAGCCATTGGCCAAAGGGGTGAAAATTTGGGGGGCCACGCCCGCCAAATGGGCCAAATTTATTTTTCAGCCATTTTACCTGTTTTGACTTCCTTTTACCAAGAAAGGACCAGAGGGTTGAAAAGTGACCTGATTTCATTTGTAAAAAGCCAAGAAACTGCTTGGGAAACTGCCATTTCCTGAAACCGGAAGTGGCCTCCTCAAAACCGGAAGTGGCCCTTAAACACCTTTCTCCTTGACATTTTGGCCTTTAAATTCTTTTTGCATCCATTTTAGGGACTTTTGATTTCGTTTGGACACATTTCCTGCATATCTGAGCCATTGGCCAAAGGGGTGAAAATTTGGGGGCCACGCCCGCCAAATGGGCCAAATTTATTTTTCAGCCATTTTACCTGTTTTGACTTCCTTTTACCAAGAAAGGACCAGAGGGTTGAAAAGTGACCTGATTTCATTTGTAAAAAGCCAAGAAACTGCTTGGGAAACTGCCATTTCCTGAAACCGGAAGTGGGCTCCTCAAAACCGGAAGTGGCCCTTAAACACCTTTCTCCTTGACATTTTGGTCTTTAAATTCTTTTTGCATCCATTTTAGGGACTTTTGATCTCGTTTGGACACATTTCCTGCGTAACTGAGCCTTTGGCCAAAGGGGTGAAAATTTGGGGGGCCACGCCCGCCAAATGGGCCAAATTTATTTTTCAGCCATTTTACCTGTTTTGACTTCCTTTTACCAAGAAAGGACCAGAGGGTTGAAAAGTGACCTGATTTCATTTGTAAAAAGCCAAGAAACTGCTTGGGAAACTGCCATTTCCTGAAACCGGAAGTGGCCTCCTCAAAACCGGAAGTGGCCCTTAAACACCTTTCTCCTTGACATTTTGGCCTTTAAATTCTTTTTGCATCCATTTTAGGGACTTTTGATTTCGTTTGGACACATTTCCTGCGTATCTGAGCCATTGGCCAAAGGGGTGAAAATTTGGGGGGCCAAGCCCGCCAAATGGGCCAAATTTATTTTTCAGCCATTTTACCTGTTTTGACTTCCTTTTACCAAGAAAGGACCAGAGGGTTGAAAAGTGACCTGATTTCATTTGTAAAAAGCCAAGAAACTGCTTGGGAAACTGCCATTTCCTGAAACCGGAAGTGGCCTCCTCAAAACCGGAAGTGGTCCTTAAACACCTTTCTCCTTGACATTTTGGCCTTTAAATTCTTTTTGCATCCATTTTAGGGACTTTTGATCTCGTTTGGACACATTTCCTGCGTAACTGAGCCTTTGGCCAAAGGGGTGAAAATTTGGGGGCCACGCCCGCCAAATGGGCCAAATTTATTTTTCAGCCATTTTACCTGTTTTGACTTCCTTTTACCAAGAAAGGACCAGAGGGTTGAAAAGTGACCTGATTTCATTTGTAAAAAGCCAAGAAACTGCTTGGGAAACTGCCATTTCCTGAAACCGGAAGTGGCCTCCTCAAAACCGGAAGTGGCCCTTAAACACCTTTCTCCTTGACATTTTGGCCTTTAAATTCTTTTTGCATCCATTTTAGGGACTTTTGATTTCGTTTGGACACATTTCCTGCGTATCTGAGCCATTGGCCAAAGGGGTGAAAATTTGGGGGGCCACGCCTGCCAAATGGGCCAAATTTATTTTTCAGCCATTTTACCTGTTTTGACTTCCTTTTACCAAGAAAGGACCAGAGGGTTGAAAAGTGACCTGATTTCATTTGTAAAAAGCCAAGAAACTGCTTGGGAAACTGCCATTTCCTGAAACCGGAAGTGGCCTCCTCAAAACCGGAAGTGGTCCTTAAACACCTTTCTCCTTGACATTTTGGCCTTTAAATTCTTTTTGCATCCATTTTAGGGACTTTTGATCTCGTTTGGACACATTTCCTGCGTAACTGAGCCTTTGGCCAAAGGGGTGAAAATTTGGGGGGCCACGCCCGCCAAATGGGCCAAATTTATTTTTCAGCCATTTTACCTGTTTTGACTTCCTTTTACCAAGAAAGGACCAGAGGGTTGAAAAGTGACCTGATTTCATTTGTAAAAAGCCAAGAAACTGCTTGGGAAACTGCCATTTCCTGAAACCGGAAGTGGCCTCCTCAAAACCGGAAGTGGCCCTTAAACACCTTTCTCCTTGACATTTTGGCCTTTAAATTCTTTTTGCATCCATTTTAGGGACTTTTGATTTCGTTTGGACACATTTCCTGCATATCTGAGCCATTGGCCAAAGGGGTGAAAATTTGGGGGGCCACGCCCGCCAAATGGGCCAAATTTATTTTTCAGCCATTTTACCTGTTTTGACTTCCTTTTACCAAGAAAGGACCAGAGGGTTGAAAAGTGACCTGATTTCATTTGTAAAAAGCCAAGAAACTGCTTGGGAAACTGCCATTTCCTGAAACCGGAAGTGGGCTCCTCAAAACCGGAAGTGGCCCTTAAACACCTTTCTCCTTGACATTTTGGTCTTTAAATTCTTTTTGCATCCATTTTAGGGACTTTTGATCTCGTTTGGACACATTTCCTGCGTAACTGAGCCTTTGGCCAAAGGGGTGAAAATTTGGGGGGCCACGCCCGCCAAATGGGCCAAATTTATTTTTCAGCCATTTTACCTGTTTTGACTTCCTTTTACCAAGAAAGGACCAGAGGGTTGAAAAGTGACCTGATTTCATTTGTAAAAAGCCAAGAAACTGCTTGGGAAACTGCCATTTCCTGAAACCGGAAGTGGCCTCCTCAAAACCGGAAGTGGCCCTTAAACACCTTTCTCCTTGACATTTTGGCCTTTAAATTCTTTTTGCATCCATTTTAGGGACTTTTGATTTTGTTTGGACACATTTCCTGCGTATCTGAGCCATTGGCCAAAGGGGTGAAAATTTGGGGGGCCACGCCCGCCAAATGGGCCAAATTTATTTTTCAGCCATTTTACCTGTTTTGACTTCCTTTTACCAAGAAAGGACCAGAGGGTTGAAAAGTGACCTGATTTCATTTGTAAAAAGCCAAGAAACTGCTTGGGAAACTGCCATTTCCTGAAACCGGAAGTGGCCTCCTCAAAACCGGAAGTGGCCCTTAAACACCTTTCTCCTTGACATTTTGGCCTTTAAATTCTTTTTGCATCCATTTTAGGGACTTTTGATTTCGTTTGGACACATTTCCTGCATATCTGAGCCATTGGCCAAAGGGGTGAAAATTTGGGGGGCCACGCCCGCCAAATGGGCCAAATTTATTTTTCAGCCATTTTACCTGTTTTGACTTCCTTTTACCAAGAAAGGACCAGAGGGTTGAAAAGTGACCTGATTTCATTTGTAAAAAGCCAAGAAACTGCTTGGGAAACTGCCATTTCCTGAAACCGGAAGTGGGCTCCTCAAAACCGGAAGTGGCCCTTAAACACCTTTCTCCTTGACATTTTGGTCTTTAAATTCTTTTTGCATCCATTTTAGGGACTTTTGATCTCGTTTGGACACATTTCCTGCGTAACTGAGCCTTTGGCCAAAGGGGTGAAAATTTGGGGGGCCACGCCCGCCAAATGGGCCAAATTTATTTTTCAGCCATTTTACCTGTTTTGACTTCCTTTTACCAAGAAAGGACCAGAGGGTTGAAAAGTGACCTGATTTCATTTGTAAAAAGCCAAGAAACTGCTTGGGAAACTGCCATTTCCTGAAACCGGAAGTGGCCTCCTCAAAACCGGAAGTGGCCCTTAAACACCTTTCTCCTTGACATTTTGGCCTTTAAATTCTTTTTGCATCCATTTTAGGGACTTTTGATTTCGTTTGGACACATTTCCTGCGTATCTGAGCCATTGGCCAAAGGGGTGAAAATTTGGGGGGCCACGCCCGCCAAATGGGCCAAATTTATTTTTCAGCCATTTTACCTGTTTTGACTTCCTTTTACCAAGAAAGGACCAGAGGGTTGAAAAGTGACCTGATTTCATTTGTAAAAAGCCAAGAAACTGCTTGGGAAACTGCCATTTCCTGAAACCGGAAGTGGCCTCCTCAAAACCGGAAGTGGTCCTTAAACACCTTTCTCCTTGACATTTTGGCCTTTAAATTCTTTTTGCATCCATTTTAGGGACTTTTGATCTCGTTTGGACACATTTCCTGCGTAACTGAGCCTTTGGCCAAAGGGGTGAAAATTTGGGGGCCACGCCCGCCAAATGGGCCAAATTTATTTTTCAGCCATTTTACCTGTTTTGACTTCCTTTTACCAAGAAAGGACCAGAGGGTTGAAAAGTGACCTGATTTCATTTGTAAAAAGCCAAGAAACTGCTTGGGAAACTGCCATTTCCTGAAACCGGAAGTGGCCTCCTCAAAACCGGAAGTGGCCCTTAAACACCTTTCTCCTTGACATTTTGGCCTTTAAATTCTTTTTGCATCCATTTTAGGGACTTTTGATTTCGTTTGGACACATTTCCTGCGTATCTGAGCCATTGGCCAAAGGGGTGAAAATTTGGGGGGCCACGCCTGCCAAATGGGCCAAATTTATTTTTCAGCCATTTTACCTGTTTTGACTTCCTTTTACCAAGAAAGGACCAGAGGGTTGAAAAGTGACCTGATTTCATTTGTAAAAAGCCAAGAAACTGCTTGGGAAACTGCCATTTCCTGAAACCGGAAGTGGCCTCCTCAAAACCGGAAGTGGTCCTTAAACACCTTTCTCCTTGACATTTTGGCCTTTAAATTCTTTTTGCATCCATTTTAGGGACTTTTGATCTCGTTTGGACACATTTCCTGCGTAACTGAGCCTTTGGCCAAAGGGGTGAAAATTTGGGGGGCCACGCCCGCCAAATGGGCCAAATTTATTTTTCAGCCATTTTACCTGTTTTGACTTCCTTTTACCAAGAAAGGACCAGAGGGTTGAAAAGTGACCTGATTTCATTTGTAAAAAGCCAAGAAACTGCTTGGGAAACTGCCATTTCCTGAAACCGGAAGTGGCCTCCTCAAAACCGGAAGTGGCCCTTAAACACCTTTCTCCTTGACATTTTGGCCTTTAAATTCTTTTTGCATCCATTTTAGGGACTTTTGATTTCGTTTGGACACATTTCCTGCATATCTGAGCCATTGGCCAAAGGGGTGAAAATTTGGGGGGCCACGCCCGCCAAATGGGCCAAATTTATTTTTCAGCCATTTTACCTGTTTTGACTTCCTTTTACCAAGAAAGGACCAGAGGGTTGAAAAGTGACCTGATTTCATTTGTAAAAAGCCAAGAAACTGCTTGGGAAACTGCCATTTCCTGAAACCGGAAGTGGGCTCCTCAAAACCGGAAGTGGCCCTTAAACACCTTTCTCCTTGACATTTTGGTCTTTAAATTCTTTTTGCATCCATTTTAGGGACTTTTGATCTCGTTTGGACACATTTCCTGCGTAACTGAGCCTTTGGCCAAAGGGGTGAAAATTTGGGGGGCCACGCCCGCCAAATGGGCCAAATTTATTTTTCAGCCATTTTACCTGTTTTGACTTCCTTTTACCAAGAAAGGACCAGAGGGTTGAAAAGTGACCTGATTTCATTTGTAAAAAGCCAAGAAACTGCTTGGGAAACTGCCATTTCCTGAAACCGGAAGTGGCCTCCTCAAAACCGGAAGTGGCCCTTAAACACCTTTCTCCTTGACATTTTGGCCTTTAAATTCTTTTTGCATCCATTTTAGGGACTTTTGATTTTGTTTGGACACATTTCCTGCGTATCTGAGCCATTGGCCAAAGGGGTGAAAATTTGGGGGGCCACGCCCGCCAAATGGGCCAAATTTATTTTTCAGCCATTTTACCTGTTTTGACTTCCTTTTACCAAGAAAGGACCAGAGGGTTGAAAAGTGACCTGATTTCATTTGTAAAAAGCCAAGAAACTGCTTGGGAAACTGCCATTTCCTGAAACCGGAAGTGGCCTCCTCAAAACCGGAAGTGGCCCTTAAACACCTTTCTCCTTGACATTTTGGCCTTTAAATTCTTTTTGCATCCATTTTAGGGACTTTTGATTTCGTTTGGACACATTTCCTGCATATCTGAGCCATTGGCCAAAGGGGTGAAAATTTGGGGGGCCACGCCCGCCAAATGGGCCAAATTTATTTTTCAGCCATTTTACCTGTTTTGACTTCCTTTTACCAAGAAAGGACCAGAGGGTTGAAAAGTGACCTGATTTCATTTGTAAAAAGCCAAGAAACTGCTTGGGAAACTGCCATTTCCTGAAACCGGAAGTGGGCTCCTCAAAACCGGAAGTGGCCCTTAAACACCTTTCTCCTTGACATTTTGGTCTTTAAATTCTTTTTGCATCCATTTTAGGGACTTTTGATCTCGTTTGGACACATTTCCTGCGTAACTGAGCCTTTGGCCAAAGGGGTGAAAATTTGGGGGGCCACGCCCGCCAAATGGGCCAAATTTATTTTTCAGCCATTTTACCTGTTTTGACTTCCTTTTACCAAGAAAGGACCAGAGGGTTGAAAAGTGACCTGATTTCATTTGTAAAAAGCCAAGAAACTGCTTGGGAAACTGCCATTTCCTGAAACCGGAAGTGGCCTCCTCAAAACCGGAAGTGGCCCTTAAACACCTTTCTCCTTGACATTTTGGCCTTTAAATTCTTTTTGCATCCATTTTAGGGACTTTTGATTTCGTTTGGACACATTTCCTGCGTATCTGAGCCATTGGCCAAAGGGGTGAAAATTTGGGGGGCCAAGCCCGCCAAATGGGCCAAATTTATTTTTCAGCCATTTTACCTGTTTTGACTTCCTTTTACCAAGAAAGGACCAGAGGGTTGAAAAGTGACCTGATTTCATTTGTAAAAAGCCAAGAAACTGCTTGGGAAACTGCCATTTCCTGAAACCGGAAGTGGCCTCCTCAAAACCGGAAGTGGCCCTTAAACACCTTTCTCCTTGACATTTTGGTCTTTAAATTCTTTTTGCATCCATTTTAGGGACTTTTGATTTCGTTTGGACACATTTCCTGCGTATCTGAGCCATTGGCCAAAGGGGTGAAAATTTGGGGGTCCACGCCCGCCAAATGGGCCAAATTTATTTTTCAGCCATTTTACCTGTTTTGACTTCCTTTTACCAAGAAAGGACCAGAGGGTTGAAAAGTGACCTGATTTCATTTGTAAAAAGCCAAGAAACTGCTTGGGAAACTGCCATTTCCTGAAACCGGAAGTGGCCTCCTCAAAACCGGAAGTGGTCCTTAAACACCTTTCTCCTTGACATTTTGGCCTTTAAATTTTTTTTGCATCCATTTTAGGGACTTTTGATCTCGTTTGGACACATTTCCTGCCTAACTGAGCCATTGGCCAAAGGGGTGAAAATTTGGGGGGCCACGCCCGCCAAATGGGCCAAATTTATTTTTCAGCCATTTTACCTGTTTTGACTTCCTTTTACCAAGAAAGGACCAGAGGGTTGAAAAGTGACCTGATTTCATTTGTAAAAAGCCAAGAAACTGCTTGGGAAACTGCCATTTCCTGAAACCGGAAGTGGCCTCCTCAAAACCGGAAGTGGTCCTTAAACACCTTTCTCCTTGACATTTTGGCCTTTAAATTCTTTTTGCATCCATTTTAGGGACTTTTGATCTCGTTTGGACACATTTCCTGCATATCTGAGCCATTGGCCAAAGGGGTGAAAATTTGGGGGGCCACGCCCGCCAAATGGGCCAAATTTATTTTTCAGCCATTTTACCTGTTTTGACTTCCTTTTACCAAGAAAGGACCAGAGGGTTGAAAAGTGACCTGATTTCATTTGTAAAAAGCCAAGAAACTGCTTGGGAAACTGCCATTTCCTGAAACCAGAAGTGGGCTCCTCAAAACCGGAAGTGGCCCTTAAACACCTTTCTCCTTGACATTTTGGTCTTTAAATTCTTTTTGCATCCATTTTAGGGACTTTTGATCTCGTTTGGACACATTTCCTGCGTAACTGACCCTTTGGCCAAAGGGGTGAAAATTTGGGGGGCCACGCCCGCCAAATGGGCCAAATTTATTTTTCAGCCATTTTACCTGTTTTGACTTCCTTTTACCAAGAAAGGACCAGAGGGTTGAAAAGTGACCTGATTTCATTTGTAAAAAGCCAAGAAACTGCTTGGGAAACTGCCATTTCCTGAAACCGGAAGTGGCCTCATCAAAACCGGAAGTGGCCCTTAAACACCTTTCTCCTTGACATTTTGGCCTTTAAATTCTTTTTGCATCCATTTTAGGGACTTTTGATTTCGTTTGGACACATTTCCTGCGTATCTGAGCCATTGGCCAAAGGGGTGATAATTTGGGGGGCCACGCCCGCCAAATGGGCCAAATTTATTTTTCAGCCATTTTACCTGTTTTGACTTCCTTTTACCAAGAAAGGACCAGAGGGTTGAAAAGTGACCTGATTTCATTTGTAAAAAGCCAAGAAACTGCTTGGGAAACTGCCATTTCCTGAAACCGGAAGTGGCCTCCTCAAATCCGGAAGTGGCCCTTAAACACCTTTCTCCTTGACATTTTGGTCTTTAAATTCTTTTTGCATCCATTTTAGGGACTTTTGATTTCGTTTGGACACATTTCCTGCGTATCTGAGCCATTGGCCAAAGAGGTGAAAATTTGGGGGGCCACGCCCGCCAAATGGGCCAAATTTATTTTTCAGTCATTTTACCTGTTTTGACTTCCTTTTACCAAGAAAGGACCAGAGGGTTGAAAAGTGACCTGATTTCATTTGTAAAAAGCCAAGAAACTGAAGTGGCCTTCTCAAAACCGGAAGTGGTCCTTAAACACCTTTCTCCTTGACATTTTGGCCTTTAAATTATTTTTGCATCCATTTTAGGGACTTTTGATCTCGTTTGGACACATTTCCTGCGTAACTGAGCCTTTGGCCAAAGGGGTGAAAATTTGGGGGGCCACGCCCGCCAAATGGGCCAAATTTATTTTTCAGCCATTTTACCTGTTTTGACTTCCTTTTACCAAGAAAGGACCAGAGGGTTGAAAAGTGACCTGATTTCATTTGTAAAAAGCCAAGAAACTGCTTGGGAAACTGCCATTTCCTGAAACCGGAAGTGGCCTCCTCAAAACCGGAAGTGGCCCTTAAACACCTTTCTCCTTGACATTTTGGCCTTTAAATTCTTTTTGCATCCATTTTAGGGACTTTTGATTTCGTTTGGACACATTTCCTGCATATCTGAGCCATTGGCCAAAGGGGTGAAAATTTGGGGGGCCACGCCCGCCAAATGGGCCAAATTTATTTTTCAGCCATTTTACCTGTTTTGACTTCCTTTTACCAAGAAAGGACCAGAGGGTTGAAAAGTGACCTGATTTCATTTGTAAAAAGCCAAGAAACTGCTTGGGAAACTGCCATTTCCTGAAACCGGAAGTGGGCTCCTCAAAACCGGAAGTGGCCCTTAAACACCTTTCTCCTTGACATTTTGGTCTTTAAATTCTTTTTGCATCCATTTTAGGGACTTTTGATCTCGTTTGGACACATTTCCTGCGTAACTGAGCCTTTGGCCAAAGGGGTGAAAATTTGGGGGGCCACGCCCGCCAAATGGGCCAAATTTATTTTTCAGCCATTTTACCTGTTTTGACTTCCTTTTACCAAGAAAGGACCAGAGGGTTGAAAAGTGACCTGATTTCATTTGTAAAAAGCCAAGAAACTGCTTGGGAAACTGCCATTTCCTGAAACCGGAAGTGGCCTCCTCAAAACCGGAAGTGGCCCTTAAACACCTTTCTCCTTGACATTTTGGCCTTTAAATTCTTTTTGCATCCATTTTAGGGACTTTTGATTTCGTTTGGACACATTTCCTGCGTATCTGAGCCATTGGCCAAAGG
The DNA here is from genome assembly GCF_042186555.1 of Aquarana catesbeiana. Classification (NCBI taxonomy): domain Eukaryota; kingdom Metazoa; phylum Chordata; class Amphibia; order Anura; family Ranidae; genus Aquarana; species Aquarana catesbeiana. The sequence continues at coordinate 252,344,052 of NC_133331.1, forward strand.
GGTGAAAATTTGGGGGGCCACGCCCGCCAAATGGGCCAAATTTATTTTTCAGCCATTTTACCTGTTTTGACTTCCTTTTACCAAGAAAGGACCAGAGGGTTGAAAAGTGACCTGATTTCATTTGTAAAAAGCCAAGAAACTGCTTGGGAAACTGCCATTTCCTGAAACCGGAAGTGGCCTCCTCAAAACCGGAAGTGGCCCTTAAACACCTTTCTCCTTGACATTTTGGCCTTTAAATTCTTTTTGCATCCATTTTAGGGACTTTTGATTTCGTTTGGACACATTTCCTGCATATCTGAGCCATTGGCCAAAGGGGTGAAAATTTGGGGGCCACGCCCGCCAAATGGGCCAAATTTATTTTTCAGCCATTTTACCTGTTTTGACTTCCTTTTACCAAGAAAGGACCAGAGGGTTGAAAAGTGACCTGATTTCATTTGTAAAAAGCCAAGAAACTGCTTGGGAAACTGCCATTTCCTGAAACCGGAAGTGGGCTCCTCAAAACCGGAAGTGGCCCTTAAACACCTTTCTCCTTGACATTTTGGTCTTTAAATTCTTTTTGCATCCATTTTAGGGACTTTTGATCTCGTTTGGACACATTTCCTGCGTAACTGAGCCTTTGGCCAAAGGGGTGAAAATTTGGGGGGCCACGCCCGCCAAATGGGCCAAATTTATTTTTCAGCCATTTTACCTGTTTTGACTTCCTTTTACCAAGAAAGGACCAGAGGGTTGAAAAGTGACCTGATTTCATTTGTAAAAAGCCAAGAAACTGCTTGGGAAACTGCCATTTCCTGAAACCGGAAGTGGCCTCCTCAAAACCGGAAGTGGCCCTTAAACACCTTTCTCCTTGACATTTTGGCCTTTAAATTCTTTTTGCATCCATTTTAGGGACTTTTGATTTCGTTTGGACACATTTCCTGCGTATCTGAGCCATTGGCCAAAGGGGTGAAAATTTGGGGGGCCAAGCCCGCCAAATGGGCCAAATTTATTTTTCAGCCATTTTACCTGTTTTGACTTCCTTTTACCAAGAAAGGACCAGAGGGTTGAAAAGTGACCTGATTTCATTTGTAAAAAGCCAAGAAACTGCTTGGGAAACTGCCATTTCCTGAAACCGGAAGTGGCCTCCTCAAAACCGGAAGTGGTCCTTAAACACCTTTCTCCTTGACATTTTGGCCTTTAAATTCTTTTTGCATCCATTTTAGGGACTTTTGATCTCGTTTGGACACATTTCCTGCGTAACTGAGCCTTTGGCCAAAGGGGTGAAAATTTGGGGGCCACGCCCGCCAAATGGGCCAAATTTATTTTTCAGCCATTTTACCTGTTTTGACTTCCTTTTACCAAGAAAGGACCAGAGGGTTGAAAAGTGACCTGATTTCATTTGTAAAAAGCCAAGAAACTGCTTGGGAAACTGCCATTTCCTGAAACCGGAAGTGGGCTCCTCAAAACCGGAAGTGGCCCTTAAACACCTTTCTCCTTGACATTTTGGTCTTTAAATTCTTTTTGCATCCATTTTAGGGACTTTTGATCTCGTTTGGACACATTTCCTGCGTAACTGAGCCTTTGGCCAAAGGGGTGAAAATTTGGGGGGCCACGCCCGCCAAATGGGCCAAATTTATTTTTCAGCCATTTTACCTGTTTTGACTTACTTTTACCAAGAAAGGACCAGAGGGTTGAAAAGTGACCTGATTTCATTTGTAAAAAGCCAAGAAACTGCTTGGGAAACTGCCATTTCCTGAAACCGGAAGTGGCCTCCTCAAAACCGGAAGTGGCCCTTAAACACCTTTCTCCTTGACATTTTGGCCTTTAAATTCTTTTTGCATCCATTTTAGGGACTTTTGATTTCGTTTGGACACATTTCCTGCGTATCTGAGCCATTGGCCAAAGGGGTGAAAATTTGGGGGGCCAAGCCCGCCAAATGGGCCAAATTTATTTTTCAGCCATTTTACCTGTTTTGACTTCCTTTTACCAAGAAAGGACCAGAGGGTTGAAAAGTGACCTGATTTCATTTGTAAAAAGCCAAGAAACTGCTTGGGAAACTGCCATTTCCTGAAACCGGAAGTGGCCTCCTCAAAACCGGAAGTGGCCCTTAAACACCTTTCTCCTTGACATTTTGGTCTTTAAATTCTTTTTGCATCCATTTTAGGGACTTTTGATTTCGTTTGGACACATTTCCTGCGTATCTGAGCCATTGGCCAAAGGGGTGAAAATTTGGGGGTCCACGCCCGCCAAATGGGCCAAATTTATTTTTCAGCCATTTTACCTGTTTTGACTTCCTTTTACCAAGAAAGGACCAGAGGGTTGAAAAGTGACCTGATTTCATTTGTAAAAAGCCAAGAAACTGCTTGGGAAACTGCCATTTCCTGAAACCGGAAGTGGCCTCCTCAAAACCGGAAGTGGTCCTTAAACACCTTTCTCCTTGACATTTTGGCCTTTAAATTCTTTTTGCATCCATTTTAGGGACTTTTGATCTCGTTTGGACACATTTCCTGCCTAACTGAGCCATTGGCCAAAGGGGTGAAAATTTGGGGGGCCACGCCTGCCAAATGGGCCAAATTTATTTTTCAGCCATTTTACCTGTTTTGACTTCCTTTTACCAAGAAAGGACCAGAGGGTTGAAAAGTGACCTGATTTCATTTGTAAAAAGCCAAGAAACTGCTTGGGAAACTGCCATTTCCTGAAACCGGAAGTGGCCTCCTCAAAACCGGAAGTGGCCCTTAAACACCTTTCTCCTTGACATTTTGGCCTTTAAATTCTTTTTGCATCCATTTTAGGGACTTTTGATTTCGTTTGGACACATTTCCTGCATATCTGAGCCATTGGCCAAAGGGGTGAAAATTTGGGGGGCCACGCCCGCCAAATGGGCCAAATTTATTTTTCAGCCATTTTACCTGTTTTGACTTCCTTTTACCAAGAAAGGACCAGAGGGTTGAAAAGTGACCTGATTTCATTTGTAAAAAGCCAAGAAACTGCTTGGGAAACTGCCATTTCCTGAAACCAGAAGTGGGCTCCTCAAAACCGGACGTGGCCCTTAAACACCTTTCTCCTTGACATTTTGGTCTTTAAATTCTTTTTGCATCCATTTTAGGGACTTTTGATCTCGTTTGGACACATTTCCTGCGTAACTGACCCTTTGGCCAAAGGGGTGAAAATTTGGGGGGCCACGCCCGCCAAATGGGCCAAATTTATTTTTCAGCCATTTTACCTGTTTTGACTTCCTTTTACCAAGAAAGGACCAGAGGGTTGAAAAGTGACCTGATTTCATTTGTAAAAAGCCAAGAAACTGCTTGGGAAACTGCCATTTCCTGAAACCGGAAGTGGCCTCATCAAAACCGGAAGTGGCCCTTAAACACCTTTCTCCTTGACATTTTGGCCTTTAAATTCTTTTTGCATCCATTTTAGGGACTTTTGATTTCGTTTGGACACATTTCCTGCGTATCTGAGCCATTGGCCAAAGGGGTGAAAATTTGGGGGGCCACGCCCGCCAAATGGGCCAAATTTATTTTTCAGCCATTTTACCTGTTTTGACTTCCTTTTACCAAGAAAGGACCAGAGGGTTGAAAAGTGACCTGATTTCATTTGTAAAAAGCCAAGAAACTGCTTGGAAAACTGCCATTTCCTGAAACCGGAAGTGGCCTCCTCAAAACCGGAAGTGGTCCTTAAACACCTTTCTCCTTGACATTTTGGCCTTTAAATTCTTTTTGCATCCATTTTAGGGACTTTTGATCTCGTTTGGACACATTTCCTGCCTAACTGAGCCATTGGCCAAAGGGGTGAAAATTTGGGGGGCCACGCCCGCCAAATGGGCCAAATTTATTTTTCAGCCATTTTACCTGTTTTGACTTCCTTTTACCAAGAAAGGACCAGAGGGTTGAAAAGTGACCTGATTTCATTTGTAAAAAGCCAAGAAACTGCTTGGGAAACTGCCATTTCCTGAAACCGGAAGTGGCCTCCTCAAAACCGGAAGTGGCCCTTAAACACCATTCTCCTTGACATTTTGGTCTTTAAATTCTTTTTGCATCCATTTTAGGGACTTTTGATCTCGTTTGGACACATTTCCTGCGTAACTGAGCCTTTGGCCAAAGGGGTGAAAATTTGGGGGGCCACGCCCGCCAAATGGGCCAAATTTATTTTTCAGCCATTTTACCTGTTTTGACTTCCTTTTACCAAGAAAGGACCAGAGGGTTGAAAAGTGACCTGATTTCATTTGTAAAAAGCCAAGAAACTGCTTGGGAAACTGCCATTTCCTGAAACCGGAAGTGGCCTCCTCAAAACCGGAAGTGGCCCTTAAACACCTTTCTCCTTGACATTTTGGTCTTTAAATTCTTTTTGCATCCATTTTAGGGACTTTTGATTTCGTTTGGACACATTTCCTGCGTATCTGAGCCATTGGCCAAAGAGGTGAAAATTTGGGGGGCCACGCCCCCCAAATGGGCCAAATTTATTTTTCAGCCATTTTACCTGTTTTGACTTCCTTTTACCAAGAAAGGACCAGAGGGTTGAAAAGTGACCTGATTTCATTTGTAAAAAGCCAAGAAACTGCTTGGGAAACTGCCATTTCCTGAAACCGGAAGTGGCCTCCTCAAAACCGGAAGTGGTCCTTAAACACCTTTCTCCTTGACATTTTGGCCTTTAAATTCTTTTTGCATCCATTTTAGGGACTTTTGATCTCGTTTGGACACGTTTCCTGCCTAACTGAGCCATTGGCCAAAGGGGTGAAAATTTGGGGGGCCACGCCCGCCAAATGGGCCAAATTTATTTTTCAGCCATTTTACCTGTTTTGACTTCCTTTTACCAAGAAAGGACCAGAGGGTTGAAAAGTGACCTGATTTCATTTGTAAAAAGCCAAGAAACTGCTTGGGAAACTGCCATTTCCTGAAACCGGAAGTGGCCTCCTCAAAACCGGAAGTGGCCCTTAAACACCTTTCTCCTTGACATTTTGGTCTTTAAATTCTTTTTGCATCCATTTTAGGGACTTTTGATCTCGTTTGGACACATTTCCTGCGTATCTGAGCCATTGGCCAAAGGGGTGAAAATTTGGGGGGCCACGCCCGCCAAATGGGCCAAATTTATTTTTCAGCCATTTTACCTGTTTTGACTTCCTTTTACCAAGAAAGGACCAGAGGGTTGAAAAGTGACCTGATTTCATTTGTAAAAAGCCAAGAAACTGCTTGGGAAACTGCCATTTCCTGAAACCGGAAGTGGCCTCCTCAAAACCGGAAGTGGCCCTTAAACACCTTTCTCCTTGACATTTTGGCCTTTAAATTCTTTTTGCATCCATTTTAGGGACTTTTGATTTCGTTTGGACACATTTCCTGCATATCTGAGCCATTGGCCAAAGGGGTGAAAATTTGGGGGGCCACGCCCGCCAAATGGGCCAAATTTATTTTTCAGCCATTTTACCTGTTTTGACTTCCTTTTACCAAGAAAGGACCAGAGGGTTGAAAAGTGACCTGATTTCATTTGTAAAAAGCCAAGAAACTGCTTGGGAAACTGCCATTTCCTGAAACCGGAAGTGGGCTCCTCAAAACCGGAAGTGGCCCTTAAACACCTTTCTCCTTGACATTTTGGTCTTTAAATTCTTTTTGCATCCATTTTAGGGACTTTTGATCTCGTTTGGACACATTTCCTGCGTAACTGAGCCTTTGGCCAAAGGGGTGAAAATTTGGGGGGCCACGCCCGCCAAATGGGCCAAATTTATTTTTCAGCCATTTTACCTGTTTTGACTTCCTTTTACCAAGAAAGGACCAGAGGGTTGAAAAGTGACCTGATTTCATTTGTAAAAAGCCAAGAAACTGCTTGGGAAACTGCCATTTCCTGAAACCGGAAGTGGCCTCCTCAAAACCGGAAGTGGCCCTTAAACACCTTTCTCCTTGACATTTTGGCCTTTAAATTCTTTTTGCATCCATTTTAGGGACTTTTGATTTCGTTTGGACACATTTCCTGCGTATCTGAGCCATTGGCCAAAGGGGTGAAAATTTGGGGGGCCAAGCCCGCCAAATGGGCCAAATTTATTTTTCAGCCATTTTACCTGTTTTGACTTCCTTTTACCAAGAAAGGACCAGAGGGTTGAAAAGTGACCTGATTTCATTTGTAAAAAGCCAAGAAACTGCTTGGGAAACTGCCATTTCCTGAAACCGGAAGTGGCCTCCTCAAAACCGGAAGTGGCCCTTAAACACCTTTCTCCTTGACATTTTGGTCTTTAAATTCTTTTTGCATCCATTTTAGGGACTTTTGATTTCGTTTGGACACATTTCCTGCGTATCTGAGCCATTGGCCAAAGGGGTGAAAATTTGGGGGTCCACGCCCGCCAAATGGGCCAAATTTATTTTTCAGCCATTTTACCTGTTTTGACTTCCTTTTACCAAGAAAGGACCAGAGGGTTGAAAAGTGACCTGATTTCATTTGTAAAAAGCCAAGAAACTGCTTGGGAAACTGCCATTTCCTGAAACCGGAAGTGGCCTCCTCAAAACCGGAAGTGGTCCTTAAACACCTTTCTCCTTGACATTTTGGCCTTTAAATTTTTTTTGCATCCATTTTAGGGACTTTTGATCTCGTTTGGACACATTTCCTGCCTAACTGAGCCATTGGCCAAAGGGGTGAAAATTTGGGGGGCCACGCCCGCCAAATGGGCCAAATTTATTTTTCAGCCATTTTACCTGTTTTGACTTCCTTTTACCAAGAAAGGACCAGAGGGTTGAAAAGTGACCTGATTTCATTTGTAAAAAGCCAAGAAACTGCTTGGGAAACTGCCATTTCCTGAAACCGGAAGTGGCCTCCTCAAAACCGGAAGTGGTCCTTAAACACCTTTCTCCTTGACATTTTGGCCTTTAAATTCTTTTTGCATCCATTTTAGGGACTTTTGATCTCGTTTGGACACATTTCCTGCCTAACTGAGCCATTGGCCAAAGGGGTGAAAATTTGGGGGGCCACGCCTGCCAAATGGGCCAAATTTATTTTTCAGCCATTTTACCTGTTTTGACTTCCTTTTACCAAGAAAGGACCAGAGGGTTGAAAAGTGACCTGATTTCATTTGTAAAAAGCCAAGAAACTGCTTGGGAAACTGCCATTTCCTGAAACCGGAAGTGGCCTCCTCAAAACCGGAAGTGGCCCTTAAACACCTTTCTCCTTGACATTTTGGCCTTTAAATTCTTTTTGCATCCATTTTAGGGAATTTTGATTTCGTTTGGACACATTTCCTGCATATCTGAGCCATTGGCCAAAGGGGTGAAAATTTGGGGGGCCACGCCCGCCAAATGGGCCAAATTTATTTTTCAGCCATTTTACCTGTTTTGACTTCCTTTTACCAAGAAAGGACCAGAGGGTTGAAAAGTGACCTGATTTCATTTGTAAAAAGCCAAGAAACTGCTTGGGAAACTGCCATTTCCTGAAACCAGAAGTGGGCTCCTCAAAACCGGAAGTGGCCCTTAAACACCTTTCTCCTTGACATTTTGGTCTTTAAATTCTTTTTGCATCCATTTTAGGGACTTTTGATCTCGTTTGGACACATTTCCTGCGTAACTGACCCTTTGGCCAAAGGGGTGAAAATTTGGGGGGCCACGCCCGCCAAATGGGCCAAATTTATTTTTCAGCCATTTTACCTGTTTTGACTTCCTTTTACCAAGAAAGGACCAGAGGGTTGAAAAGTGACCTGATTTCATTTGTAAAAAGCCAAGAAACTGCTTGGGAAACTGCCATTTCCTGAAACCGGAAGTGGCCTCCTCAAAACCGGAAGTGGCCCTTAAACACCTTTCTCCTTGACATTTTGGCCTTTAAATTCTTTTTGCATCCATTTTAGGGACTTTTGATTTCGTTTGGACACATTTCCTGCGTATCTGAGCCATTGGCCAAAGGGGTGAAAATTTGGGGGGCCACGCCCGCCAAATGGGCCAAATTTATTTTTCAGCCATTTTACCTGTTTTGACTTCCTTTTACCAAGAAAGGACCAGAGGGTTGAAAAGTGACCTGATTTCATTTGTAAAAAGCCAAGAAACTGCTTGGGAAACTGCCATTTCCTGAAACCGGAAGTGGCCTCCTCAAAACCGGAAGTGGTCCTTAAACACCTTTCTCCTTGACATTTTGGCCTTTAAATTCTTTTTGCATCCATTTTAGGGACTTTTGATCTCGTTTGGACACATTTCCTGCGTAACTGAGCCTTTGGCCAAAGGGGTGAAAATTTGGGGGGCCACGCCCGCCAAATGGGCCAAATTTATTTTTCAGCCATTTTACCTGTTTTGACTTCCTTTTACCAAGAAAGGACCAGAGGGTTGAAAAGTGACCTGATTTCATTTGTAAAAAGCCAAGAAACTGCTTGGGAAACTGCCATTTCCTGAAACCGGAAGTGGCCTCCTCAAAACCGGAAGTGGCCCTTAAACACCTTTCTCCTTGACATTTTGGCCTTTAAATTCTTTTTGCATCCATTTTAGGGACTTTTGATTTCGTTTGGACACATTTCCTGCATATCTGAGCCATTGGCCAAAGGGGTGAAAATTTGGGGGGCCACGCCCGCCAAATGGGCCAAATTTATTTTTCAGCCATTTTACCTGTTTTGACTTCCTTTTACCAAGAAAGGACCAGAGGGTTGAAAAGTGACCTGATTTCATTTGTAAAAAGCCAAGAAACTGCTTGGGAAACTGCCATTTCCTGAAACCAGAAGTGGGCTCCTCAAAACCGGAAGTGGCCCTTAAACACCTTTCTCCTTGACATTTTGGTCTTTAAATTCTTTTTGCATCCATTTTAGGGACTTTTGATCTCGTTTGGACACATTTCCTGCGTAACTGACCCTTTGGCCAAAGGGGTGAAAATTTGGGGGGCCACGCCCGCCAAATGGGCCAAATTTATTTTTCAGCCATTTTACCTGTTTTGACTTCCTTTTACCAAGAAAGGACCAGAGGGTTGAAAAGTGACCTGATTTCATTTGTAAAAAGCCAAGAAACTGCTTGGGAAACTGCCATTTCCTGAAACCGGAAGTGGCCTCATCAAAACCGGAAGTGGCCCTTAAACACCTTTCTCCTTGACATTTTGGCCTTTAAATTCTTTTTGCATCCATTTTAGGGACTTTTGATTTCGTTTGGACACATTTCCTGCGTATCTGAGCCATTGGCCAAAGGGGTGAAAATTTGGGGGGCCACGCCCGCCAAATGGGCCAAATTTATTTTTCAGCCATTTTACCTGTTTTGACTTCCTTTTACCAAGAAAGGACCAGAGGGTTGAAAAGTGACCTGATTTCATTTGTAAAAAGCCAAGAAACTGCTTGGGAAACTGCCATTTCCTGAAACCGGAAGTGGCCTCCTCAAAACCGGAAGTGGTCCTTAAACACCTTTCTCCTTGACATTTTGGCCTTTAAATTCTTTTTGCATCCATTTTAGGGACTTTTGCTCTCGTTTGGACACATTTCCTGCCTAACTGAGCCATTGGCCAAAGGGGTGAAAATTTGGGGGGCCACGCCCGCCAAATGGGCCAAATTTATTTTTCAGCCATTTTACCTGTTTTGACTTCCTTTTACCAAGAAAGGACCAGAGGGTTGAAAAGTGACCTGATTTCATTTGTAAAAAGCCAAGAAACTGCTTGGGAAACTGCCATTTCCTGAAACCGGAAGTGGCCTCCTCAAAACCGGAAGTGGCCCTTAAACACCATTCTCCTTGACATTTTGGTCTTTAAATTCTTTTTGCATCCATTTTAGGGACTTTTGATCTCGTTTGGACACATTTCCTGCGTAACTGAGCCTTTGGCCAAAGGGGTGAAAATTTGGGGGGCCACGCCCGCCAAATGGGCCAAATTTATTTTTCAGCCATTTTACCTGTTTTGACTTCCTTTTACCAAGAAAGGACCAGAGGGTTGAAAAGTGACCTGATTTCATTTGTAAAAAGCCAAGAAACTGCTTGGGAAACTGCCATTTCCTGAAACCGGAAGTGGCCTCCTCAAAACCGGAAGTGGCCCTTAAACACCTTTCTCCTTGACATTTTGGTCTTTAAATTCTTTTTGCATCCATTTTAGGGACTTTTGATTTCGTTTGGACACATTTCCTGCGTATCTGAGCCATTGGCCAAAGAGGTGAAAATTTGGGGGGCCACGCCCGCCAAATGGGCCAAATTTATTTTTCAGTCATTTTACCTGTTTTGACTTCCTTTTACCAAGAAAGGACCAGAGGGTTGAAAAGTGACCTGATTTCATTTGTAAAAAGCCAAGAAACTGAAGTGGCCTCCTCAAAACCGGAAGTGGTCCTTAAACACCTTTCTCCTTGACATTTTGGCCTTTAAATTATTTTTGCATCCATTTTAGGGACTTTTGATCTCGTTTGGACACATTTCCTGCCTAACTGAGCCATTGGCCAAAGGGGTGAAAATTTGGGGGGCCACGCCCGCCAAATGGGCCAAATTTATTTTTCAGCCATTTTACCTGTTTTGACTTCCTTTTACCAAGAAAGGACCAGAGGGTTGAAAAGTGACCTGATTTCATTTGTAAAAAGCCAAGAAACTGCTTGGGAAACTGCCATTTCCTGAAACCGGAAGTGGCCTCCTCAAAACCGGAAGTGGCCCTTAAACACCTTTCTCCTTGACATTTTGGTCTTTAAATTCTTTTTGCATCCATTTTAGGGACTTTTGATCTCGTTTGGACACATTTCCTGCGTATCTGAGCCATTGGCCAAAGGGGTGAAAATTTGGGGGGCCACGCCCGCCAAATGGGCCAAATTTATTTTTCAGCCATTTTACCTGTTTTGACTTCCTTTTACCAAGAAAGGACCAGAGGGTTGAAAAGTGACCTGATTTCATTTGTAAAAAGCCAAGAAACTGCTTGGGAAACTGCCATTTCCTGAAACCGGAAGTGGCCTCCTCAAAACCGGAAGTGGCCCTTAAACACCTTTCTCCTTGACATTTTGGCCTTTAAATTCTTTTTGCATCCATTTTAGGGACTTTTGATTTCGTTTGGACACATTTCCTGCGTATCTGAGCCATTGGCCAAAGGGGTGAAAATTTGGGGGGCCACGCCCGCCAAATGGGCCAAATTTATTTTTCAGCCATTTTACCTGTTTTGACTTCCTTTTACCAAGAAAGGACCAGAGGGTTGAAAAGTGACCTGATTTCATTTGTAAAAAGCCAAGAAACTGCTTGGGAAACTGCCATTTCCTGAAACCGGAAGTGGCCTCCTCAAAACCGGAAGTGGTCCTTAAACACCTTTCTCCTTGACATTTTGGCCTTTAAATTCTTTTTGCATCCATTTTAGGGACTTTTGATCTCGTTTGGACACATTTCCTGCGTAACTGAGCCTTTGGCCAAAGGGGTGAAAATTTGGGGGGCCACGCCCGCCAAATGGGCCAAATTTATTTTTCAGCCATTTTACCTGTTTTGACTTCCTTTTACCAAGAAAGGACCAGAGGGTTGAAAAGTGACCTGATTTCATTTGTAAAAAGCCAAGAAACTGCTTGGGAAACTGCCATTTCCTGAAACCGGAAGTGGCCTCCTCAAAACCGGAAGTGGCCCTTAAACACCTTTCTCCTTGACATTTTGGCCTTTAAATTCTTTTTGCATCCATTTTAGGGACTTTTGATTTCGTTTGGACACATTTCCTGCATATCTGAGCCATTGGCCAAAGGGGTGAAAATTTGGGGGGCCACGCCCGCCAAATGGGCCAAATTTATTTTTCAGCCATTTTACCTGTTTTGACTTCCTTTTACCAAGAAAGGACCAGAGGGTTGAAAAGTGACCTGATTTCATTTGTAAAAAGCCAAGAAACTGCTTGGGAAACTGCCATTTCCTGAAACCGGAAGTGGGCTCCTCAAAACCGGAAGTGGCCCTTAAACACCTTTCTCCTTGACATTTTGGTCTTTAAATTCTTTTTGCATCCATTTTAGGGACTTTTGATCTCGTTTGGACACATTTCCTGCGTAACTGAGCCTTTGGCCAAAGGGGTGAAAATTTGGGGGGCCATGCCCGCCAAATGGGCCAAATTTATTTTTCAGCCATTTTACCTGTTTTGACTTCCTTTTACCAAGAAAGGACCAGAGGGTTGAAAAGTGACCTGATTTCATTTGTAAAAAGCCAAGAAACTGCTTGGGAAACTGCCATTTCCTGAAACCGGAAGTGGCCTCCTCAAAACCGGAAGTGGCCCTTAAACACCTTTCTCCTTGACATTTTGGCCTTTAAATTCTTTTTGCATCCATTTTAGGGACTTTTGATTTCGTTTGGACACATTTCCTGCGTATCTGAGCCATTGGCCAAAGGGGTGAAAATTTGGGGGGCCAAGCCCGCCAAATGGGCCAAATTTATTTTTCAGCCATTTTACCTGTTTTGACTTCCTTTTACCAAGAAAGGACCAGAGGGTTGAAAAGTGACCTGATTTCATTTGTAAAAAGCCAAGAAACTGCTTGGGAAACTGCCATTTCCTGAAACCGGAAGTGGCCTCCTCAAAACCGGAAGTGGCCCTTAAACACCTTTCTCCTTGACATTTTGGCCTTTAAATTCTTTTTGCATCCATTTTAGGGACTTTTGATTTCGTTTGGACACATTTCCTGCATATCTGAGCCATTGGCCAAAGGGGTGAAAATTTGGGGGGCCACGCCCGCCAAATGGGCCAAATTTATTTTTCAGCCATTTTACCTGTTTTGACTTCCTTTTACCAAGAAAGGACCAGAGGGTTGAAAAGTGACCTGATTTCATTTGTAAAAAGCCAAGAAACTGCTTGGGAAACTGCCATTTCCTGAAACCGGAAGTGGGCTCCTCAAAACCGGAAGTGGCCCTTAAACACCTTTCTCCTTGACATTTTGGTCTTTAAATTCTTTTTGCATCCATTTTAGGGACTTTTGATCTCATTTGGACACATTTCCTGCGTAACTGAGCCTTTGGCCAAAGGGGTGAAAATTTGGGGGGCCACGCCCGCCAAATGGGCCAAATTTATTTTTCAGCCATTTTACCTGTTTTGACTTCCTTTTACCAAGAAAGGACCAGAGGGTTGAAAAGTGACCTGATTTCATTTGTAAAAAGCCAAGAAACTGCTTGGGAAACTGCCATTTCCTGAAACCGGAAGTGGCCTCCTCAAAACCGGAAGTGGCCCTTAAACACCTTTCTCCTTGACATTTTGGCCTTTAAATTCTTTTTGCATCCATTTTAGGGACTTTTGATTTCGTTTGGACACATTTCCTGCGTATCTGAGCCATTGGCCAAAGGGGTGAAAATTTGGGGGGCCAAGCCCGCCAAATGGGCCAAATTTATTTTTCAGCCATTTTACCTGTTTTGACTTCCTTTTACCAAGAAAGGACCAGAGGGTTGAAAAGTGACCTGATTTCATTTGTAAAAAGCCAAGAAACTGCTTGGGAAACTGCCATTTCCTGAAACCGGAAGTGGCCTCCTCAAAACCGGAAGTGGCCCTTAAACACCTTTCTCCTTGACATTTTGGTCTTTAAATTCTTTTTGCATCCATTTTAGGGACTTTTGATTTCGTTTGGACACATTTCCTGCGTATCTGAGCCATTGGCCAAAGGGGTGAAAATTTGGGGGTCCACGCCCGCCAAATGGGCCAAATTTATTTTTCAGCCATTTTACCTGTTTTGACTTCCTTTTACCAAGAAAGGACCAGAGGGTTGAAAAGTGACCTGATTTCATTTGTAAAAAGCCAAGAAACTGCTTGGGAAACTGCCATTTCCTGAAACCGGAAGTGGCCTCCTCAAAACCGGAAGTGGTCCTTAAACACCTTTCTCCTTGACATTTTGGCCTTTAAATTCTTTTTGCATCCATTTTAGGGACTTTTGATCTCGTTTGGACACATTTCCTGCCTAACTGAGCCATTGGCCAAAGGGGTGAAAATTTGGGGGGCCACGCCTGCCAAATGGGCCAAATTTATTTTTCAGCCATTTTACCTGTTTTGACTTCCTTTTACCAAGAAAGGACCAGAGGGTTGAAAAGTGACCTGATTTCATTTGTAAAAAGCCAAGAAACTGCTTGGGAAACTGCCATTTCCTGAAACCGGAAGTGGCCTCCTCAAAACCGGAAGTGGCCCTTAAACACCTTTCTCCTTGACATTTTGGCCTTTAAATTCTTTTTGCATCCATTTTAGGGACTTTTGATTTCGTTTGGACACATTTCCTGCATATCTGAGCCATTGGCCAAAGGGGTGAAAATTTGGGGGGCCACGCCCGCCAAATGGGCCAAATTTATTTTTCAGCCATTTTACCTGTTTTGACTTCCTTTTACCAAGAAAGGACCAGAGGGTTGAAAAGTGACCTGATTTCATTTGTAAAAAGCCAAGAAACTGCTTGGGAAACTGCCATTTCCTGAAACCGGAAGTGGCCTCCTCAAAACCGGAAGTGGCCCTTAAACACCTTTCTCCTTGACATTTTGGCCTTTAAATTCTTTTTGCATCCATTTTAGGGACTTTTGATTTCGTTTGGACACATTTCCTGCGTATCTGAGCCATTGGCCAAAGGGGTGAAAATTTGGGGGGCCACGCCCGCCAAATGGGCCAAATTTATTTTTCAGCCATTTTACCTGTTTTGACTTCCTTTTACCAAGAAAGGACCAGAGGGTTGAAAAGTGACCTGATTTCATTTGTAAAAAGCCAAGAAACTGCTTGGGAAACTGCCATTTCCTGAAACCGGAAGTGGCCTCCTCAAAACCGGAAGTGGCCCTTAAACACCTTTCTCCTTGACATTTTGGTCTTTAAATTTTTTTGCATCCATTTTAGGGACTTTTGATCTCGTTTGGACACATTTCCTGCGTAACTGAGCCTTTGGCCAAAGGGGTGAAAATTTGGGGGGCCACGCCCGCCAAATGGGCCAAATTTATTTTTCAGCCATTTTACCTGTTTTGACTTCCTTTTACCAAGAAAGGACCAGAGGGTTGAAAAGTGACCTGATTTCATTTGTAAAAAGCCAAGAAACTGCTTGGGAAACTGCCATTTCCTGAAACCGGAAGTGGCCTCCTCAAAACCGGAAGTGGCCCTTAAACACCTTTCTCCTTGACATTTTGGTCTTTAAATTCTTTTTGCATCCATTTTAGGGACTTTTGATTTCGTTTGGACACATTTCCTGCGTATCTGAGCCATTGGCCAAAGAGGTGAAAATTTGGGGGTCCACGCCCGCCAAATGGGCCAAATTTATTTTTCAGCCATTTTACCTGTTTTGACTTCCTTTTACCAAGAAAGGACCAGAGGGTTGAAAAGTGACCTGATTTCATTTGTAAAAAGCCAAGAAACTGCTTGGGAAACTGCCATTTCCTGAAACCGGAAGTGGCCTCCTCAAAACCGGAAGTGGTCCTTAAACACCTTTCTCCTTGACATTTTGGCCTTTAAATTCTTTTTGCATCCATTTTAGGGACTTTTGATTTCGTTTGGACACATTTCCTGCGTATCTGAGCCATTGGCCAAAGGGGTGAAAATTTGGGGGGCCACGCCCGCCAAATGGGCCAAATTTATTTTTCAGCCATTTTACCTGTTTTGACTTCCTTTTACCAAGAAAGGACCAGAGGGTTGAAAAGTGACCTGATTTCATTTGTAAAAAGCCAAGAAACTGCTTGGGAAACTGCCATTTCCTGAAACCGGAAGTGGCCTCCTCAAAACCGGAAGTGGCCCTTAAACACCTTTCTCCTTGACATTTTGGCCTTTAAATTATTTTTGCATCCATTTTAGGGACTTTTGATTTCGTTTGGACACATTTCCTGCGTATCTGAGCCATTGGCCAAAGGGGTGAAAATTTGGGGGGCCACGCCCGCGAAATGGGCCAAATTTATTTTTCAGCCATTTTACCTGTTTTGACTTCCTTTTACCAAGAAAGGACCAGAGGGTTGAAAAGTGACCTGATTTCATTTGTAAAAAGCCAAGAAACTGCTTGGGAAACTGCCATTTCCTGAAACCGGAAGTGGCCTCCTCAAAACCGGAAGTGGCCCTTAAACACCTTTCTCCTTGACATTTTGGCCTTTAAATTCTTTTTGCATCCATTTTAGGGACTTTTGATTTCGTTTGGACACATTTCCTGCGTATCTGAGCCATTGGCCAAAGGGGTGAAAATTTGGGGGGCCACGCCCGCCAAATGGGCCAAATTTATTTTTCAGCCATTTTACCTGTTTTGACTTCCTTTTACCAAGAAAGGACCAGAGGGTTGAAAAGTGACCTGATTTCATTTGTAAAAAGCCAAGAAACTGCTTGGGAAACTGCCATTTCCTGAAACCGGAAGTGGCCTCCTCAAAACCGGAAGTGGCCCTTAAACACCTTTCTCCTTGACATTTTGGTCTTTAAATTCTTTTTGCATCCATTTTAGGGACTTTTGATCTCGTTTGGACACATTTCCTGCGTAACTGAGCCTTTGGCCAAAGGGGTGAAAATTTGGGGGGCCACGCCCGCCAAATGGGCCAAATTTATTTTTCAGCCATTTTACCTGTTTTGACTTCCTTTTACCAAGAAAGGACCAGAGGGTTGAAAAGTGACCTGATTTCATTTGTAAAAAGCCAAGAAACTGCTTGGGAAACTGCCATTTCCTGAAACCGGAAGTGGCCTCCTCAAAACCGAAAGTGGCCCTTAAACACCTTTCTCCTTGACATTTTGGTCTTTAAATTCTTTTTGCATCCATTTTAGGGACTTTTGATTTCGTTTGGACACATTTCCTGCGTATCTGAGCCATTGGCCAAAGGGGTGAAAATTTAGGGGGCCACGCCCGCCAAATGGGCCAAATTTATTTTTCAGCCATTTTACCTGTTTTGACTTCCTTTTACCAAGAAAGGACCAAAGGGTTGAAAAGTGACCTGATTTCATTTGTAAAAAGCCAAGAAACTGCTTGGGAAACTGCCATTTCCTGAAACCGGAAGTGGCCTCCTCAAAACCGGAAGTGGTCCTTAAACACCTTTCTCCTTGACATTTTGGCCTTTAAATTCTTTTTGCATCCATTTTAGGGACTTTTGATCTCGTTTGGACACATTTCCTGCCTAACTGAGCCATTGGCCAAAGGGGTGAAAATTTGGGGGGCCACGCCCGCCAAATGGGCCAAATTTATTTTTCAGCCATTTTACCTGTTTTGACTTCCTTTTACCAAGAAAGGACCAGAGGGTTGAAAAGTGACCTGATTTCATTTGTAAAAAGCCAAGAAACTGCTTGGGAAACTGCCATTTCCTGAAACCGGAAGTGGGCTCCTCAAAACCGGAAGTGGCCCTTAAACACCTTTCTCCTTGACATTTTGGCCTTTAAATTCTTTTTGCATCCATTTTAGGGACTTTTGATTTCGTTTGGACACATTTCCTGCGTATCTGAGCCATTGGCCAAAGGGGTGAAAATTTGGGGGGCCACGCCCGCCAAATGGGCCAAATTTATTTTTCAGCCATTTTACCTGTTTTGACTTCCTTTTACCAAGAAAGGACCAGAGGGTTGAAAAGTGACCTGATTTCATTTGTAAAAAGCCAAGAAACTGCTTGGGAAACTGCCATTTCCTGAAACCGGAAGTGGCCTCCTCAAAACCGGAAGTGGCCCTTAAACACCTTTCTCCTTGACATTTTGGCCTTTAAATTCTTTTTGCATCCATTTTAGGGACTTTTGATTTCGTTTGGACACATTTCCTGCGTATCTGAGCCATTGGCCAAAGGGGTGAAAATTTGGGGGGCCACGCCCGCCAAATGGGCCAAATTTATTTTTCAGCCATTTTACCTGTTTTGACTTCCTTTTACCAAGAAAGGACCAGAGGGTTGAAAAGTGACCTGATTTCATTTGTAAAAAGCCA
This sequence comes from Aquarana catesbeiana, assembly GCF_042186555.1. Classification (NCBI taxonomy): domain Eukaryota; kingdom Metazoa; phylum Chordata; class Amphibia; order Anura; family Ranidae; genus Aquarana; species Aquarana catesbeiana. Next base: position 252,361,738 of record NC_133331.1, read on the forward strand.
AGAAACTGCTTGGGAAACTGCCATTTCCTGAAACCGGAAGTGGCCTCCTCAAAACCGGAAGTGGCCCTTAAACACCTTTCTCCTTGACATTTTGGTCTTTAAATTCTTTTTGCATCCATTTTAGGGACTTTTGATCTCGTTTGGACACATTTCCTGCGTAACTGAGCCTTTGGCCAAAGGGGTGAAAATTTGGGGGGCCACGCCCGCCAAATGGGCCAAATTTATTTTTCAGCCATTTTACCTGTTTTGACTTCCTTTTACCAAGAAAGGACCAGAGGGTTGAAAAGTGACCTGATTTCATTTGTAAAAAGCCAAGAAACTGCTTGGGAAACTGCCATTTCCTGAAACCGGAAGTGGCCTCCTCAAAACCGGAAGTGGCCCTTAAACACCTTTCTCCTTGACATTTTGGTCTTTAAATTCTTTTTGCATCCATTTTAGGGACTTTTGATTTCGTTTGGACACATTTCCTGCGTATCTGAGCCATTGGCCAAAGAGGTGAAAATTTGGGGGTCCACGCCCGCCAAATGGGCCAAATTTATTTTTCAGCCATTTTACCTGTTTTGACTTCCTTTTACCAAGAAAGGACCAGAGGGTTGAAAAGTGACCTGATTTCATTTGTAAAAAGCCAAGAAACTGCTTGGGAAACTGCCATTTCCTGAAACCGGAAGTGGCCTCCTCAAAACCGGAAGTGGTCCTTAAACACCTTTCTCCTTGACATTTTGGCCTTTAAATTCTTTTTGCATCCATTTTAGGGACTTTTGATTTCGTTTGGACACATTTCCTGCGTATCTGAGCCATTGGCCAAAGGGGTGAAAATTTGGGGGGCCACGCCCGCCAAATGGGCCAAATTTATTTTTCAGCCATTTTACCTGTTTTGACTTCCTTTTACCAAGAAAGGACCAAAGGGTTGAAAAGTGACCTGATTTCATTTGTAAAAAGCCAAGAAACTGCTTGGGAAACTGCCATTTCCTGAAACCGGAAGTGGCCTCCTCAAAACCGGAAGTGGTCCTTAAACACCTTTCTCCTTGACATTTTGGCCTTTAAATTCTTTTTGCATCCATTTTAGGGACTTTTGATCTCGTTTGGACACATTTCCTGCCTAACTGAGCCATTGGCCAAAGGGGTGAAAATTTGGGGGGCCACGCCCGCCAAATGGGCCAAATTTATTTTTCAGCCATTTTACCTGTTTTGACTTCCTTTTACCAAGAAAGGACCAGAGGGTTGAAAAGTGACCTGATTTCATTTGTAAAAAGCCAAGAAACTGCTTGGGAAACTGCCATTTCCTGAAACCGGAAGTGGGCTCCTCAAAACCGGAAGTGGCCCTTAAACACCTTTCTCCTTGACATTTTGGCCTTTAAATTCTTTTTGCATCCATTTTAGGGACTTTTGATTTCGTTTGGACACATTTCCTGCGTATCTGAGCCATTGGCCAAAGGGGTGAAAATTTGGGGGGCCACGCCCGCCAAATGGGCCAAATTTATTTTTCAGCCATTTTACCTGTTTTGACTTCCTTTTACCAAGAAAGGACCAGAGGGTTGAAAAGTGACCTGATTTCATTTGTAAAAAGCCAAGAAACTGCTTGGGAAACTGCCATTTCCTGAAACCGGAAGTGGCCTCCTCAAAACCGGAAGTGGTCCTTAAACACCTTTCTCCTTGACATTTTGGCCTTTAAATTCTTTTTGCATCCATTTTAGGGACTTTTGATCTCGTTTGGACACATTTCCTGCCTAACTGAGCCATTGGCCAAAGGGGTGAAAATTTGGGGGGCCACGCCCGCCAAATGGGCCAAATTTATTTTTCAGCCATTTTACCTGTTTTGACTTCCTTTTACCAAGAAAGGACCAGAGGGTTGAAAAGTGACCTGATTTCATTTGTAAAAAGCCAAGAAACTGCTTGGGAAACTGCCATTTCCTGAAACCGGAAGTGGCCTCCTCAAAACCGGAAGTGGCCCTTAAACACCATTCTCCTTGACATTTTGGTCTTTAAATTCTTTTTGCATCCATTTTAGGGACTTTTGATCTCGTTTGGACACATTTCCTGCGTAACTGAGCCTTTGGCCAAAGGGGTGAAAATTTGGGGGGCCACGCCCGCCAAATGGGCCAAATTTATTTTTCAGCCATTTTACCTGTTTTGACTTCCTTTTACCAAGAAAGGACCAGAGGGTTGAAAAGTGACCTGATTTCATTTGTAAAAAGCCAAGAAACTGCTTGGGAAACTGCCATTTCCTGAAACCGGAAGTGGCCTCCTCAAAACCGGAAGTGGCCCTTAAACACCTTTCTCCTTGACATTTTGGTCTTTAAATTCTTTTTGCATCCATTTTAGGGACTTTTGATTTCGTTTGGACACATTTCCTGCGTATCTGAGCCATTGGCCAAAGAGGTGAAAATTTGGGGGGCCACGCCCGCCAAATGGGCTAAATTTATTTTTCAGTCATTTTACCTGTTTTGACTTCCTTTTACCAAGAAAGGACCAGAGGGTTGAAAAGTGACCTGATTTCATTTGTAAAAAGCCAAGAAACTGAAGTGGCCTCCTCAAAACCGGAAGTGGTCCTTAAACACCTTTCTCCTTGACATTTTGGCCTTTAAATTATTTTTGCATCCATTTTAGGGACTTTTGATCTCGTTTGGACACATTTCCTGCCTAACTGAGCCATTGGCCAAAGGGGTGAAAATTTGGGGGGCCACGCCCGCCAAATGGGCCAAATTTATTTTTCAGCCATTTTACCTGTTTTGACTTCCTTTTACCAAGAAAGGACCAGAGGGTTGAAAAGTGACCTGATTTCATTTGTAAAAAGCCAAGAAACTGCTTGGGAAACTGCCATTTCCTGAAACCGGAAGTGGCCTCCTCAAAACCGGAAGTGGCCCTTAAACACCTTTCTCCTTGACATTTTGGTCTTTAAATTCTTTTTGCATCCATTTTAGGGACTTTTGATCTCGTTTGGACACATTTCCTGCGTATCTGAGCCATTGGCCAAAGGGGTGAAAATTTGGGGGGCCACGCCCGCCAAATGGGCCAAATTTATTTTTCAGCCATTTTACCTGTTTTGACTTCCTTTTACCAAGAAAGGACCAGAGGGTTGAAAAGTGACCTGATTTCATTTGTAAAAAGCCAAGAAACTGCTTGGGAAACTGCCATTTCCTGAAACCGGAAGTGGCCTCCTCAAAACCGGAAGTGGTCCTTAAACACCTTTCTCCTTGACATTTTGGCCTTTAAATTCTTTTTGCATCCATTTTAGGGACTTTTGATCTCGTTTGGACACATTTCCTGCGTAACTGAGCCTTTGGCCAAAGGGGTGAAAATTTGGGGGGCCACGCCCGCCAAATGGGCCAAATTTATTTTTCAGCCATTTTACCTGTTTTGACTTCCTTTTACCAAGAAAGGACCAGAGGGTTGAAAAGTGACCTGATTTCATTTGTAAAAAGCCAAGAAACTGCTTGGGAAACTGCCATTTCCTGAAACCGGAAGTGGCCTCCTCAAAACCGGAAGTGGCCCTTAAACACCTTTCTCCTTGACATTTTGGCCTTTAAATTCTTTTTGCATCCATTTTAGGGACTTTTGATTTCGTTTGGACACATTTCCTGCATATCTGAGCCATTGGCCAAAGGGGTGAAAATTTGGGGGGCCACGCCCGCCAAATGGGCCAAATTTATTTTTCAGCCATTTTACCTGTTTTGACTTCCTTTTACCAAGAAAGGACCAGAGGGTTGAAAAGTGACCTGATTTCATTTGTAAAAAGCCAAGAAACTGCTTGGGAAACTGCCATTTCCTGAAACCGGAAGTGGGCTCCTCAAAACCGGAAGTGGCCCTTAAACACCTTTCTCCTTGACATTTTGGTCTTTAAATTCTTTTTGCATCCATTTTAGGGACTTTTGATCTCGTTTGGACACATTTCCTGCGTAACTGAGCCTTTGGCCAAAGGGGTGAAAATTTGGGGGGCCACGCCCGCCAAATGGGCCAAATTTATTTTTCAGCCATTTTACCTGTTTTGACTTCCTTTTACCAAGAAAGGACCAGAGGGTTGAAAAGTGACCTGATTTCATTTGTAAAAAGCCAAGAAACTGCTTGGGAAACTGCCATTTCCTGAAACCGGAAGTGGCCTCCTCAAAACCGGAAGTGGCCCTTAAACACCTTTCTCCTTGACATTTTGGCCTTTAAATTCTTTTTGCATCCATTTTAGGGACTTTTGATTTCGTTTGGACACATTTCCTGCGTATCTGAGCCATTGGCCAAAGGGGTGAAAATTTGGGGGGCCACGCCCGCCAAATGGGCCAAATTTATTTTTCAGCCATTTTACCTGTTTTGACTTCCTTTTACCAAGAAAGGACCAGAGGGTTGAAAAGTGACCTGATTTCATTTGTAAAAAGCCAAGAAACTGCTTGGGAAACTGCCATTTCCTGAAACCGGAAGTGGCCTCCTCAAAACCGGAAGTGGCCCTTAAACACCTTTCTCCTTGACATTTTGGCCTTTAAATTCTTTTTGCATCCATTTTAGGGACTTTTGATTTCGTTTGGACACATTTCCTGCATATCTGAGCCATTGGCCAAAGGGGTGAAAATTTGGGGGGCCACGCCCGCCAAATGGGCCAAATTTATTTTTCAGCCATTTTACCTGTTTTGACTTCCTTTTACCAAGAAAGGACCAGAGGGTTGAAAAGTGACCTGATTTCATTTGTAAAAAGCCAAGAAACTGCTTGGGAAACTGCCATTTCCTGAAACCGGAAGTGGGCTCCTCAAAACCGGAAGTGGCCCTTAAACACCTTTCTCCTTGACATTTTGGTCTTTAAATTCTTTTTGCATCCATTTTAGGGACTTTTGATCTCGTTTGGACACATTTCCTGCGTAACTGAGCCTTTGGCCAAAGGGGTGAAAATTTGGGGGGCCACGCCCGCCAAATGGGCCAAATTTATTTTTCAGCCATTTTACCTGTTTTGACTTCCTTTTACCAAGAAAGGACCAGAGGGTTGAAAAGTGACCTGATTTCATTTGTAAAAAGCCAAGAAACTGCTTGGGAAACTGCCATTTCCTGAAACCGGAAGTGGGCTCCTCAAAACCGGAAGTGGCCCTTAAACACCTTTCTCCTTGACATTTTGGCCTTTAAATTCTTTTTGCATCCATTTTAGGGACTTTTGATTTCGTTTGGACACATTTCCTGCGTATCTGAGCCATTGGCCAAAGGGGTGAAAATTTGGGGGGCCAAGCCCGCCAAATGGGCCAAATTTATTTTTCAGCCATTTTACCTGTTTTGACTTCCTTTTACCAAGAAAGGACCAGAGGGTTGAAAAGTGACCTGATTTCATTTGTAAAAAGCCAAGAAACTGCTTGGGAAACTGCCATTTCCTGAAACCGGAAGTGGCCTCCTCAAAACCGGAAGTGGCCCTTAAACACCTTTCTCCTTGACATTTTGGTCTTTAAATTCTTTTTGCATCCATTTTAGGGACTTTTGATTTCGTTTGGACACATTTCCTGCGTATCTGAGCCATTGGCCAAAGGGGTGAAAATTTGGGGGTCCACGCCCGCCAAATGGGCCAAATTTATTTTTCAGCCATTTTACCTGTTTTGACTTCCTTTTACCAAGAAAGGACCAGAGGGTTGAAAAGTGACCTGATTTCATTTGTAAAAAGCCAAGAAACTGCTTGGGAAACTGCCATTTCCTGAAACCGGAAGTGGCCTCCTCAAAACCGGAAGTGGTCCTTAAACACCTTTCTCCTTGACATTTTGGCCTTTAAATTTTTTTTGCATCCATTTTAGGGACTTTTGATCTCGTTTGGACACATTTCCTGCCTAACTGAGCCATTGGCCAAAGGGGTGAAAAATTGGGGGGCCACGCCCGCCAAATGGGCCAAATTTATTTTTCAGCCATTTTACCTGTTTTGACTTCCTTTTACCAAGAAAGGACCAGAGGGTTGAAAAGTGACCTGATTTCATTTGTAAAAAGCCAAGAAACTGCTTGGGAAACTGCCATTTCCTGAAACCGGAAGTGGCCTCCTCAAAACCGGAAGTGGTCCTTAAACACCTTTCTCCTTGACATTTTGGCCTTTAAATTCTTTTTGCATCCATTTTAGGGACTTTTGATCTCGTTTGGACACATTTCCTGCCTAACTGAGCCATTGGCCAAAGGGGTGAAAATTTGGGGGGCCACGCCTGCCAAATGAGCCAAATTTATTTTTCAGCCATTTTACCTGTTTTGACTTCCTTTTACCAAGAAAGGACCAGAGGGTTGAAAAGTGACCTGATTTCATTTGTAAAAAGCCAAGAAACTGCTTGGGAAACTGCCATTTCCTGAAACCGGAAGTGGCCTCCTCAAAACCGGAAGTGGCCCTTAAACACCTTTCTCCTTGACATTTTGGCCTTTAAATTCTTTTTGCATCCATTTTAGGGACTTTTGATTTCGTTTGGACACATTTCCTGCATATCTGAGCCATTGGCCAAAGGGGTGAAAATTTGGGGGGCCACGCCCGCCAAATGGGCCAAATTTATTTTTCAGCCATTTTACCTGTTTTGACTTCCTTTTACCAAGAAAGGACCAGAGGGTTGAAAAGTGACCTGATTTCATTTGTAAAAAGCCAAGAAACTGCTTGGGAAACTGCCATTTCCTGAAACCGGAAGTGGGCTCCTCAAAACCGGAAGTGGCCCTTAAACACCTTTCTCCTTGACATTTTGGTCTTTAAATTCTTTTTGCATCCATTTTAGGGACTTTTGATCTCGTTTGGACACATTTCCTGCGTAACTGAGCCTTTGGCCAAAGGGGTGAAAATTTGGGGGGCCACGCCCGCCAAATGGGCCAAATTTATTTTTCAGCCATTTTACCTGTTTTGACTTCCTTTTACCAAGAAAGGACCAGAGGGTTGAAAAGTGACCTGATTTCATTTGTAAAAAGCCAAGAAACTGCTTGGGAAACTGCCATTTCCTGAAACCGGAAGTGGCCTCCTCAAAACCGGAAGTGGCCCTTAAACACCTTTCTCCTTGACATTTTGGCCTTTAAATTCTTTTTGCATCCATTTTAGGGACTTTTGATTTCGTTTGGACACATTTCCTGCGTATCTGAGCCATTGGCCAAAGGGGTGAAAATTTGGGGGGCCACGCCCGCCAAATGGGCCAAATTTATTTTTCAGCCATTTTACCTGTTTTGACTTCCTTTTACCAAGAAAGGACCAGAGGGTTGAAAAGTGACCTGATTTCATTTGTAAAAAGCCAAGAAACTGCTTGGGAAACTGCCATTTCCTGAAACCGGAAGTGGCCTCCTCAAAACCGGAAGTGGCCCTTAAACACCTTTCTCCTGGACATTTTGGCCTTTAAATTCTTTTTGCATCCATTTTAGGGACTTTTGATTTCGTTTGGACACATTTCCTGCATATCTGAGCCATTGGCCAAAGGGGTGAAAATTTGGGGGGCCACGCCCGCCAAATGGGCCAAATTTATTTTTCAGCCATTTTACCTGTTTTGACTTCCTTTTACCAAGAAAGGACCAGAGGGTTGAAAAGTGACCTGATTTCATTTGTAAAAAGCCAAGAAACTGCTTGGGAAACTGCCATTTCCTGAAACCGGAAGTGGGCTCCTCAAAACCGGAAGTGGCCCTTAAACACCTTTCTCCTTGACATTTTGGTCTTTAAATTCTTTTTGCATCCATTTTAGGGACTTTTGATCTCGTTTGGACACATTTCCTGCGTAACTGAGCCTTTGGCCAAAGGGGTGAAAATTTGGGGGGCCACGCCCGCCAAATGGGCCAAATTTATTTTTCAGCCATTTTACCTGTTTTGACTTCCTTTTACCAAGAAAGGACCAGAGGGTTGAAAAGTGACCTGATTTCATTTGTAAAAAGCCAAGAAACTGCTTGGGAAACTGCCATTTCCTGAAACCGGAAGTGGGCTCCTCAAAACCGGAAGTGGCCCTTAAACACCTTTCTCCTTGACATTTTGGCCTTTAAATTCTTTTTGCATCCATTTTAGGGACTTTTGATTTCGTTTGGACACATTTCCTGCGTATCTGAGCCATTGGCCAAAGGGGTGAAAATTTGGGGGGCCAAGCCCGCCAAATGGGCCAAATTTATTTTTCAGCCATTTTACCTGTTTTGACTTCCTTTTACCAAGAAAGGACCAGAGGGTTGAAAAGTGACCTGATTTCATTTGTAAAAAGCCAAGAAACTGCTTGGGAAACTGCCATTTCCTGAAACCGGAAGTGGCCTCCTCAAAACCGGAAGTGGCCCTTAAACACCTTTCTCCTTGACATTTTGGTCTTTAAATTCTTTTTGCATCCATTTTAGGGACTTTTGATTTCGTTTGGACACATTTCCTGCGTATCTGAGCCATTGGCCAAAGGGGTGAAAATTTGGGGGTCCACGCCCGCCAAATGGGCCAAATTTATTTTTCAGCCATTTTACCTGTTTTGACTTCCTTTTACCAAGAAAGGACCAGAGGGTTGAAAAGTGACCTGATTTCATTTGTAAAAAGCCAAGAAACTGCTTGGGAAACTGCCATTTCCTGAAACCGGAAGTGGCCTCCTCAAAACCGGAAGTGGTCCTTAAACACCTTTCTCCTTGACATTTTGGCCTTTAAATTTTTTTTGCATCCATTTTAGGGACTTTTGATCTCGTTTGGACACATTTCCTGCCTAACTGAGCCATTGGCCAAAGGGGTGAAAATTTGGGGGGCCACGCCCGCCAAATGGGCCAAATTTATTTTTCAGCCATTTTACCTGTTTTGACTTCCTTTTACCAAGAAAGGACCAGAGGGTTGAAAAGTGACCTGATTTCATTTGTAAAAAGCCAAGAAACTGCTTGGGAAACTGCCATTTCCTGAAACCGGAAGTGGCCTCCTCAAAACCGGAAGTGGTCCTTAAACACCTTTCTCCTTGACATTTTGGCCTTTAAATTCTTTTTGCATCCATTTTAGGGACTTTTGATCTCGTTTGGACACATTTCCTGCCTAACTGAGCCATTGGCCAAAGGGGTGAAAATTTGGGGGGCCACGCCTGCCAAATGAGCCAAATTTATTTTTCAGCCATTTTACCTGTTTTGACTTCCTTTTACCAAGAAAGGACCAGAGGGTTGAAAAGTGACCTGATTTCATTTGTAAAAAGCCAAGAAACTGCTTGGGAAACTGCCATTTCCTGAAACCAGAAGTGGGCTCCTCAAAACCGGAAGTGGCCCTTAAACACCTTTCTCCTTGACATTTTGGTCTTTAAATTCTTTTTGCATCCATTTTAGAGACTTTTGATCTCGTTTGGACACATTTCCTGCGTAACTGACCCTTTGGCCAAAGGGGTGAAAATTTGGGGGGCCACGCCCGCCAAATGGGCCAAATTTATTTTTCAGCCATTTTACCTGTTTTGACTTCCTTTTACCAAGAAAGGACCAGAGGGTTGAAAAGTGACCTGATTTCATTTGTAAAAAGCCAAGAAACTGCTTGGGAAACTGCCATTTCCTGAAACCGGAAGTGGCCTCATCAAAACCGGAAGTGGCCCTTAAACACCTTTCTCCTTGACATTTTGGCCTTTAAATTCTTTTTGCATCCATTTTAGGGACTTTTGATTTCGTTTGGACACATTTCCTGCGTATCTGAGCCATTGGCCAAAGGGGTGAAAATTTGCGGGGCCACGCCCGCCAAATGGGCCAAATTTATTTTTCAGCCATTTTACCTGTTTTGACTTCCTTTTACCAAGAAAGGACCAGAGGGTTGAAAAGTGACCTGATTTCATTTGTAAAAAGCCAAGAAACTGCTTGGGAAACTGCCATTTCCTGAAACCGGAAGTGGCCTCCTCAAAACCGGAAGTGGTCCTTAAACACCTTTCTCCTTGACATTTTGGCCTTTAAATTCTTTTTGCATCCATTTTAGGGACTTTTGATCTCGTTTGGACACATTTCCTGCCTAACTGAGCCATTGGCCAAAGGGGTGAAAATTTGGGGGGCCACGCCCGCCAAATGGGCCAAATTTATTTTTCAGCCATTTTACCTGTTTTGACTTCCTTTTACCAAGAAAGGACCAGAGGGTTGAAAAGTGACCTGATTTCATTTGTAAAAAGCCAAGAAACTGCTTGGGAAACTGCCATTTCCTGAAACCGGAAGTGGCCTCCTCAAAACCGGAAGTGGCCCTTAAACACCATTCTCCTTGACATTTTGGTCTTTAAATTCTTTTTGCATCCATTTTAGGGACTTTTGATCTCGTTTGGACACATTTCCTGCGTAACTGAGCCTTTGGCCAAAGGGGTGAAAATTTGGGGGGCCACGCCCGCCAAATGGGCCAAATTTATTTTTCAGCCATTTTACCTGTTTTGACTTCCTTTTACCAAGAAAGGACCAGAGGGTTGAAAAGTGACCTGATTTCATTTGTAAAAAGCCAAGAAACTGCTTGGGAAACTGCCATTTCCTGAAACCGGAAGTGGCCTCCTCAAAACCGGAAGTGGCCCTTAAACACCTTTCTCCTTGACATTTTGGTCTTTAAATTCTTTTTGCATCCATTGTAGGGACTTTTGATTTCGTTTGGACACATTTCCTGCGTATCTGAGCCATTGGCCAAAGAGGTGAAAATTTGGGGGGCCACGCCCGCCAAATGGGCCAAATTTATTTTTCAGTCATTTTACCTGTTTTGACTTCCTTTTACCAAGAAAGGACCAGAGGGTTGAAAAGTGACCTGATTTCATTTGTAAAAAGCCAAGAAACTGAAGTGGCCTCCTCAAAACCGGAAGTGGTCCTTAAACACCTTTCTCCTTGACATTTTGGCCTTTAAATTATTTTTGCATCCATTTTAGGGACTTTTGATCTCGTTTGGACACATTTCCTGCCTAACTGAGCCATTGGCCAAAGGGGTGAAAATTTGGGGGGCCACGCCCGCCAAATGGGCCAAATTTATTTTTCAGCCATTTTACCTGTTTTGACTTCCTTTTACCAAGAAAGGACCAGAGGGTTGAAAAGTGACCTGATTTCATTTGTAAAAAGCCAAGAAACTGCTTGGGAAACTGCCATTTCCTGAAACCGGAAGTGGCCTCCTCAAAACCGGAAGTGGCCCTTAAACACCTTTCTCCTTGACATTTTGGTCTTTAAATTCTTTTTGCATCCATTTTAGGGACTTTTGATCTCGTTTGGACACATTTCCTGCGTATCTGAGCCATTGGCCAAAGGGGTGAAAATTTGGGGGGCCACGCCCGCCAAATGGGCCAAATTTATTTTTCAGCCATTTTACCTGTTTTGACTTCCTTTTACCAAGAAAGGACCAGAGGGTTGAAAAGTGACCTGATTTCATTTGTAAAAAGCCAAGAAACTGCTTGGGAAACTGCCATTTCCTGAAACCGGAAGTGGCCTCCTCAAAACCGGAAGTGGCCCTTAAACACCTTTCTCCTTGACATTTTGGCCTTTAAATTCTTTTTGCATCCATTTTAGGGACTTTTGATTTCGTTTGGACACATTTCCTGCGTATCTGAGCCATTGGCCAAAGGGGTGAAAATTTGGGGGGCCACGCCCGCCAAATGGGCCAAATTTATTTTTCAGCCATTTTACCTGTTTTGACTTCCTTTTACCAAGAAAGGACCAGAGGGTTGAAAAGTGACCTGATTTCATTTGTAAAAAGCCAAGAAACTGCTTGGGAAACTGCCATTTCCTGAAACCGGAAGTGGCCTCCTCAAAACCGGAAGTGGTCCTTAAACACCTTTCTCCTTGACATTTTGGCCTTTAAATTCTTTTTGCATCCATTTTAGGGACTTTTGATCTCGTTTGGACACATTTCCTGCGTAACTGAGCCTTTGGCCAAAGGGGTGAAAATTTGGGGGGCCACGCCCGCCAAATGGGCCAAATTTATTTTTCAGCCATTTTACCTGTTTTGACTTCCTTTTACCAAGAAAGGACCAGAGGGTTGAAAAGTGACCTGATTTCATTTGTAAAAAGCCAAGAAACTGCTTGGGAAACTGCCATTTCCTGAAACCGGAAGTGGCCTCCTCAAAACCGGAAGTGGCCCTTAAACACCTTTCTCCTTGACATTTTGGCCTTTAAATTCTTTTTGCATCCATTTTAGGGACTTTTGATTTCGTTTGGACACATTTCCTGCATATCTGAGCCATTGGCCAAAGGGGTGAAAATTTGGGGGGCCACGCCCGCCAAATGGGCCAAATTTATTTTTCAGCCATTTTACCTGTTTTGACTTCCTTTTACCAAGAAAGGACCAGAGGGTTGAAAAGTGACCTGATTTCATTTGTAAAAAGCCAAGAAACTGCTTGGGAAACTGCCATTTCCTGAAACCGGAAGTGGGCTCCTCAAAACCGGAAGTGGCCCTTAAACACCTTTCTCCTTGACATTTTGGTCTTTAAATTCTTTTTGCATCCATTTTAGGGACTTTTGATCTCGTTTGGACACATTTCCTGCGTAACTGAGCCTTTGGCCAAAGGGGTGAAAATTTGGGGGGCCACGCCCGCCAAATGGGCCAAATTTATTTTTCAGCCATTTTACCTGTTTTGACTTCCTTTTACCAAGAAAGGACCAGAGGGTTGAAAAGTGACCTGATTTCATTTGTAAAAAGCCAAGAAACTGCTTGGGAAACTGCCATTTCCTGAAACCGGAAGTGGCCTCCTCAAAACCGGAAGTGGCCCTTAAACACCTTTCTCCTTGACATTTTGGCCTTTAAATTCTTTTTGCATCCATTTTAGGGACTTTTGATTTCGTTTGGACACATTTCCTGCGTATCTGAGCCATTGGCCAAAGGGGTGAAAATTTGGGGGGCCACGCCCGCCAAATGGGCCAAATTTATTTTTCAGCCATTTTACCTGTTTTGACTTCCTTTTACCAAGAAAGGACCAGAGGGTTGAAAAGTGACCTGATTTCATTTGTAAAAAGCCAAGAAACTGCTTGGGAAACTGCCATTTCCTGAAACCGGAAGTGGCCTCCTCAAAACCGGAAGTGGCCCTTAAACACCTTTCTCCTTGACATTTTGGCCTTTAAATTCTTTTTGCATCCATTTTAGGGACTTTTGATTTCGTTTGGACACATTTCCTGCGTATCTGAGCCATTGGCCAAAGGGGTGAAAATTTGGGGGGCCAAGCCCGCCAAATGGGCCAAATTTATTTTTCAGCCATTTTACCTGTTTTGACTTCCTTTTACCAAGAAAGGACCAGAGGGTTGAAAAGTGACCTGATTTCATTTGTAAAAAGCCAAGAAACTGCTTGGGAAACTGCCATTTCCTGAAACCGGAAGTGGCCTCCTCAAAACCGGAAGTGGCCCTTAAACACCTTTCTCCTTGACATTTTGGTCTTTAAATTCTTTTTGCATCCATTTTAGGGACTTTTGATTTCGTTTGGACACATTTCCTGCGTATCTGAGCCATTGGCCAAAGGGGTGAAAATTTGGGGGTCCACGCCCGCCAAATGGGCCAAATTTATTTTTCAGCCATTTTACCTGTTTTGACTTCCTTTTACCAAGAAAGGACCAGAGGGTTGAAAAGTGACCTGATTTCATTTGTAAAAAGCCAAGAAACTGCTTGGGAAACTGCCATTTCCTGAAACCGGAAGTGGCCTCCTCAAAACCGGAAGTGGTCCTTAAACACCTTTCTCCTTGACATTTTGGCCTTTAAATTTTTTTTGCATCCATTTTAGGGACTTTTGATCTCGTTTGGACACATTTCCTGCCTAACTGAGCCATTGGCCAAAGGGGTGAAAATTTGGGGGGCCACGCCCGCCAAATGGGCCAAATTTATTTTTCAGCCATTTTACCTGTTTTGACTTCCTTTTACCAAGAAAGGACCAGAGGGTTGAAAAGTGACCTGATTTCATTTGTAAAAAGCCAAGAAACTGCTTGGGAAACTGCCATTTCCTGAAACCGGAAGTGGCCTCCTCAAAACCGGAAGTGGTCCTTAAACACCTTTCTCCTTGACATTTTGGCCTTTAAATTCTTTTTGCATCCATTTTAGGGACTTTTGATCTCGTTTGGACACATTTCCTGCCTAACTGAGCCATTGGCCAAAGGGGTGAAAATTTGGGGGGCCACGCCTGCCAAATGGGCCAAATTTATTTTTCAGCCATTTTACCTGTTTTGACTTCCTTTTACCAAGAAAGGACCAGAGGGTTGAAAAGTGACCTGATTTCATTTGTAAAAAGCCAAGAAACTGCTTGGGAAACTGCCATTTCCTGAAACCGGAAGTGGGCTCCTCAAAACCGGAAGTGGCCCTTAAACACCTTTCTCCTTGACATTTTGGTCTTTAAATTCTTTTTGCATCCATTTTAGGGACTTTTGATCTCGTTTGGACACATTTCCTGCGTAACTGAGCCTTTGGCCAAAGGGGTGAAAATTTGGGGGGCCACGCCCGCCAAATGGGCCAAATTTATTTTTCAGCCATTTTACCTGTTTTGACTTCCTTTTACCAAGAAAGGACCAGAGGGTTGAAAAGTGACCTGATTTCATTTGTAAAAAGCCAAGAAACTGCTTGGGAAACTGCCATTTCCTGAAACCGGAAGTGGCCTCCTCAAAACCGGAAGTGGCCCTTAAACACCTTTCTCCTTGACATTTTGGCCTTTAAATTCTTTTTGCATCCATTTTAGGGACTTTTGATTTCGTTTGGACACATTTCCTGCGTATCTGAGCCATTGGCCAAAGGGGTGAAAATTTGGGGGGCCACGCCCGCCAAATGGGCCAAATTTATTTTTCAGCCATTTTACCTGTTTTGACTTCCTTTTACCAAGAAAGGACCAGAGGGTTGAAAAGTGACCTGATTTCATTTGTAAAAAGCCAAGAAACTGCTTGGGAAACTGCCATTTCCTGAAACCGGAAGTGGCCTCCTCAAAACCGGAAGTGGCCCTTAAACACCTTTCTCCTTGACATTTTGGCCTTTAAATTCTTTTTGCATCCATTTTAGGGACTTTTGATTTCGTTTGGACACATTTCCTGCGTATCTGAGCCATTGGCCAAAGGGGTGAAAATTTGGGGGGCCAAGCCCGCCAAATGGGCCAAATTTATTTTTCAGCCATTTTACCTGTTTTGACTTCCTTTTACCAAGAAAGGACCAGAGGGTTGAAAAGTGACCTGATTTCATTTGTAAAAAGCCAAGAAACTGCTTGGGAAACTGCCATTTCCTGAAACCGGAAGTGGCCTCCTCAAAACCGGAAGTGGCCCTTAAACACCTTTCTCCTTGACATTTTGGTCTTTAAATTCTTTTTGCATCCATTTTAGGGACTTTTGATTTCGTTTGGACACATTTCCTGCGTATCTGAGCCATTGGCCAAAGGGGTGAAAATTTGGGGGTCCACGCCCGCCAAATGGGCCAAATTTATTTTTCAGCCATTTTACCTGTTTTGACTTCCTTTTACCAAGAAAGGACCAGAGGGTTGAAAAGTGACCTGATTTCATTTGTAAAAAGCCAAGAAACTGCTTGGGAAACTGCCATTTCCTGAAACCGGAAGTGGCCTCCTCAAAACCGGAAGTGGTCCTTAAACACCTTTCTCCTTGACATTTTGGCCTTTAAATTTTTTTTGCATCCATTTTAGGGACTTTTGATCTCGTTTGGACACATTTCCTGCCTAACTGAGCCATTGGCCAAAGGGGTGAAAATTTGGGGGGCCACGCCCGCCAAATGGGCCAAATTTATTTTTCAGCCATTTTACCTGTTTTGACTTCCTTTTACCAAGAAAGGACCAGAGGGTTGAAAAGTGACCTGATTTCATTTGTAAAAAGCCAAGAAACTGCTTGGGAAACTGCCATTTCCTGAAACCGGAAGTGGCCTCCTCAAAACCGGAAGTGGTCCTTAAACACCTTTCTCCTTGACATTTTGGCCTTTAAATTCTTTTTGCATCCATTTTAGGGACTTTTGATCTCGTTTGGACACATTTCCTGCCTAACTGAGCCATTGGCCAAAGGGGTGAAAATTTGGGGGGCCACGCCTGCCAAATGGGCCAAATTTATTTTTCAGCCATTTTACCTGTTTTGACTTCCTTTTACCAAGAAAGGACCAGAGGGTTGAAAAGTGACCTGATTTCATTTGTAAAAAGCCAAGAAACTGCTTGGGAAACTGCCATTTCCTGAAACCGGAAGTGGCCTCCTCAAAACCGGAAGTGGCCCTTAAACACCTTTCTCCTTGACATTTTGGCCTTTAAATTCTTTTTGCATCCATTTTAGGGACTTTTGATTTCGTTTGGACACATTTCCTGCATATCTGAGCCATTGGCCAAAGGGGTGAAAATTTGGGGGGCCACGCCCGCCAAATGGGCCAAATTTATTTTTCAGCCATTTTACCTGTTTTGACTTCCTTTTACCAAGAAAGGACCAGAGGGTTGAAAAGTGACCTGATTTCATTTGTAAAAAGCCAAGAAACTGCTTGGGAAACTGCCATTTCCTGAAACCGGAAGTGGCCTCCTCAAAACCGGAAGTGGCCCTTAAACACCATTCTCCTTGACATTTTGGTCTTTAAATTCTTTTTGCATCTATTTTAGGGACTTTTGATCTCGTTTGGACACATTTCCTGCGTAACTGAGCCTTTGGCCAAAGGGGTGAAAATTTGGGGGGCCACGCCCGCCAAATGGGCCAAATTTATTTTTCAGCCATTTTACCTGTTTTGACTTCCTTTTACCAAGAAAGGACCAGAGGGTTGAAAAGTGACCTGATTTCATTTGTAAAAAGCCAAGAAACTGCTTGGGAAACTGCCATTTCCTGAAACCGGAAGTGGCCTCCTCAAAACCGGAAGTGGCCCTTAAACACCTTTCTCCTTGACATTTTGGTCTTTAAATTCTTTTTGCATCCATTTTAGGGACTTTTGATTTCGTTTGGACACATTTCCTGCGTATCTGAGCCATTGGCCAAAGAGGTGAAAATTTGGGGGGCCACGCCCGCCAAATGGGCCAAATTTATTTTTCAGTCATTTTACCTGTTTTGACTTCCTTTTACCAAGAAAGGACCAGAGGGTTGAAAAGTGACCTGATTTCATTTGTAAAAAGCCAAGAAACTGAAGTGGCCTCCTCAAAACCGGAAGTGGTCCTTAAACACCTTTCTCCTTGACATTTTGGACTTTAAATTATTTTTGCATCCATTTTAGGGACTTTTGATCTCGTTTGGACACATTTCCTGCCTAACTGAGCCATTGGCCAAAGGGGTGAAAATTTGGGGGGCCACGCCCGCCAAATGGGCCAAATTTATTTTTCAGCCATTTTACCTGTTTTGACTTCCTTTTACCAAGAAAGGACCAGAGGGTTGAAAAGTGACCTGATTTCATTTGTAAAAAGCCAAGAAACTGCTTGGGAAACTGCCATTTCCTGAAACCGGAAGTGGCCTCCTCAAAACCGGAAGTGGCCCTTAAACACCTTTCTCCTTGACATTTTGGTCTTTAAATTCTTTTTGCATCCATTTTAGGGACTTTTGATCTCGTTTGGACACATTTCCTGCGTATCTGAGCCATTGGCCAAAGGGGTGAAAATTTGGGGGGCCACGCCCGCCAAATGGGCCAAATTTATTTTTCAGCCATTTTACCTGTTTTGACTTCCTTTTACCAAGAAAGGACCAGAGGGTTGAAAAGTGACCTGATTTCATTTGTAAAAAGCCAAGAAACTGCTTGGGAAACTGCCATTTCCTGAAACCGGAAGTGGCCTCCTCAAAACCGGAAGTGGCCCTTAAACACCTTTCTCCTTGACATTTTGGCCTTTAAATTCTTTTTGCATCCATTTTAGGGACTTTTGATTTCGTTTGGACACATTTCCTGCGTATCTGAGCCATTGGCCAAAGGGGTGAAAATTTGGGGGGCCACGCCTGCCAAATGGGCCAAATTTATTTTTCAGCCATTTTACCTGTTTTGACTTCCTTTTACCAAGAAAGGACCAGAGGGTTGAAAAGTGACCTGATTTCATTTGTAAAAAGCCAAGAAACTGCTTGGGAAACTGCCATTTCCTGAAACCGGAAGTGGCCTCCTCAAAACCGGAAGTGGTCCTTAAACACCTTTCTCCTTGACATTTTGGCCTTTAAATTCTTTTTGCATCCATTTTAGGGACTTTTGATCTCGTTTGGACACATTTCCTGCGTAACTGAGCCTTTGGCCAAAGGGGTGAAAATTTGGGGGGCCACGCCCGCCAAATGGGCCAAATTTATTTTTCAGCCATTTTACCTGTTTTGACTTCCTTTTACCAAGAAAGGACCAGAGGGTTGAAAAGTGACCTGATTTCATTTGTAAAAAGCCAAGAAACTGCTTGGGAAACTGCCATTTCCTGAAACCGGAAGTGGCCTCCTCAAAACCGGAAGTGGCCCTTAAACACCTTTCTCCTTGACATTTTGGCCTTTAAATTCTTTTTGCATCCATTTTAGGGACTTTTGATTTCGTTTGGACACATTTCCTGCATATCTGAGCCATTGGCCAAAGGGGTGAAAATTTGGGGGGCCACGCCCGCCAAATGGGCCAAATTTATTTTTCAGCCATTTTACCTGTTTTGACTTCCTTTTACCAAGAAAGGACCAGAGGGTTGAAAAGTGACCTGATTTCATTTGTAAAAAGCCAAGAAACTGCTTGGGAAACTGCCATTTCCTGAAACCGGAAGTGGGCTCCTCAAAACCGGAAGTGGCCCTTAAACACCTTTCTCCTTGACATTTTGGTCTTTAAATTCTTTTTGCATCCATTTTAGGGACTTTTGATCTCGTTTGGACACATTTCCTGCGTAACTGAGCCTTTGGCCAAAGGGGTGAAAATTTGGGGGGCCACGCCCGCCAAATGGGCCAAATTTATTTTTCAGCCATTTTACCTGTTTTGACTTCCTTTTACCAAGAAAGGACCAGAGGGTTGAAAAGTGACCTGATTTCATTTGTAAAAAGCCAAGAAACTGCTTGGGAAACTGCCATTTCCTGAAACCGGAAGTGGCCTCCTCAAAACCGGAAGTGGCCCTTAAACACCTTTCTCCTTGACATTTTGGCCTTTAAATTCTTTTTGCATCCATTTTAGGGACTTTTGATTTTGTTTGGACACATTTCCTGCGTATCTGAGCCATTGGCCAAAGGGGTGAAAATTTGGGGGGCCACGCCCGCCAAATGGGCCAAATTTATTTTTCAGCCATTTTACCTGTTTTGACTTCCTTTTACCAAGAAAGGACCAGAGGGTTGAAAAGTGACCTGATTTCATTTGTAAAAAGCCAAGAAACTGCTTGGGAAACTGCCATTTCCTGAAACCGGAAGTGGCCTCCTCAAAACCGGAAGTGGCCCTTAAACACCTTTCTCCTTGACATTTTGGCCTTTAAATTCTTTTTGCATCCATTTTAGGGACTTTTGATTTCGTTTGGACACATTTCCTGCATATCTGAGCCATTGGCCAAAGGGGTGAAAATTTGGGGGGCCACGCCCGCCAAATGGGCCAAATTTATTTTTCAGCCATTTTACCTGTTTTGACTTCCTTTTACCAAGAAAGGACCAGAGGGTTGAAAAGTGACCTGATTTCATTTGTAAAAAGCCAAGAAACTGCTTGGGAAACTGCCATTTCCTGAAACCGGAAGTGGGCTCCTCAAAACCGGAAGTGGCCCTTAAACACCTTTCTCCTTGACATTTTGGTCTTTAAATTCTTTTTGCATCCATTTTAGGGACTTTTGATCTCGTTTGGACACATTTCCTGCGTAACTGAGCCTTTGGCCAAAGGGGTGAAAATTTGGGGGGCCACGCCCGCCAAATGGGCCAAATTTATTTTTCAGCCATTTTACCTGTTTTGACTTCCTTTTACCAAGAAAGGACCAGAGGGTTGAAAAGTGACCTGATTTCATTTGTAAAAAGCCAAGAAACTGCTTGGGAAACTGCCATTTCCTGAAACCGGAAGTGGCCTCCTCAAAACCGGAAGTGGCCCTTAAACACCTTTCTCCTTGACATTTTGGCCTTTAAATTCTTTTTGCATCCATTTTAGGGACTTTTGATTTCGTTTGGACACATTTCCTGCGTATCTGAGCCATTGGCCAAAGGGGTGAAAATTTGGGGGGCCAAGCCCGCCAAATGGGCCAAATTTATTTTTCAGCCATTTTACCTGTTTTGACTTCCTTTTACCAAGAAAGGACCAGAGGGTTGAAAAGTGACCTGATTTCATTTGTAAAAAGCCAAGAAACTGCTTGGGAAACTGCCATTTCCTGAAACCGGAAGTGGCCTCCTCAAAACCGGAAGTGGCCCTTAAACACCTTTCTCCTTGACATTTTGGTCTTTAAATTCTTTTTGCATCCATTTTAGGGACTTTTGATTTCGTTTGGACACATTTCCTGCGTATCTGAGCCATTGGCCAAAGGGGTGAAAATTTGGGGGTCCACGCCCGCCAAATGGGCCAAATTTATTTTTCAGCCATTTTACCTGTTTTGACTTCCTTTTACCAAGAAAGGACCAGAGGGTTGAAAAGTGACCTGATTTCATTTGTAAAAAGCCAAGAAACTGCTTGGGAAACTGCCATTTCCTGAAACCGGAAGTGGCCTCCTCAAAACCGGAAGTGGTCCTTAAACACCTTTCTCCTTGACATTTTGGCCTTTAAATTTTTTTTGCATCCATTTTAGGGACTTTTGATCTCGTTTGGACACATTTCCTGCCTAACTGAGCCATTGGCCAAAGGGGTGAAAATTTGGGGGGCCACGCCCGCCAAATGGGCCAAATTTATTTTTCAGCCATTTTACCTGTTTTGACTTCCTTTTACCAAGAAAGGACCAGAGGGTTGAAAAGTGACCTGATTTCATTTGTAAAAAGCCAAGAAACTGCTTGGGAAACTGCCATTTCCTGAAACCGGAAGTGGCCTCCTCAAAACCGGAAGTGGTCCTTAAACACCTTTCTCCTTGACATTTTGGCCTTTAAATTCTTTTTGCATCCATTTTAGGGACTTTTGATCTCGTTTGGACACATTTCCTGCCTAACTGAGCCATTGGCCAAAGGGGTGAAAATTTGGGGGGCCACGCCTGCCAAATGGGCCAAATTTATTTTTCAGCCATTTTACCTGTTTTGACTTCCTTTTACCAAGAAAGGACCAGAGGGTTGAAAAGTGACCTGATTTCATTTGTAAAAAGCCAAGAAACTGCTTGGGAAACTGCCATTTCCTGAAACCGGAAGTGGCCTCCTCAAAACCGGAAGTGGCCCTTAAACACCTTTCTCCTTGACATTTTGGCCTTTAAATTCTTTTTGCATCCATTTTAGGGACTTTTGATTTCGTTTGGACACATTTCCTGCATATCTGAGCCATTGGCCAAAGGGGTGAAAATTTGGGGGGCCACGCCCGCCAAATGGGCCAAATTTATTTTTCAGCCATTTTACCTGTTTTGACTTCCTTTTACCAAGAAAGGACCAGAGGGTTGAAAAGTGACCTGATTTCATTTGTAAAAAGCCAAGAAACTGCTTGGGAAACTGCCATTTCCTGAAACCAGAAGTGGGCTCCTCAAAACCGGAAGTGGCCCTTAAACACCTTTCTCCTTGACATTTTGGTCTTTAAATTCTTTTTGCATCCATTTTAGGGACTTTTGATCTCGTTTGGACACATTTCCTGCGTAACTGACCCTTTGGCCAAAGGGGTGAAAATTTGGGGGGCCACGCCCGCCAAATGGGCCAAATTTATTTTTCAGCCATTTTACCTGTTTTGACTTCCTTTTACCAAGAAAGGACCAGAGGGTTGAAAAGTGACCTGATTTCATTTGTAAAAAGCCAAGAAACTGCTTGGGAAACTGCCATTTCCTGAAACCGGAAGTGGCCTCATCAAAACCGGAAGTGGCCCTTAAACACCTTTCTCCTTGACATTTTGGCCTTTAAATTCTTTTTGCATCCATTTTAGGGACTTTTGATTTCGTTTGGACACATTTCCTGCGTATCTGAGCCATTGGCCAAAGGGGTGATAATTTGGGGGGCCACGCCCGCCAAATGGGCCAAATTTATTTTTCAGCCATTTTACCTGTTTTGACTTCCTTTTACCAAGAAAGGACCAGAGGGTTGAAAAGTGACCTGATTTCATTTGTAAAAAGCCAAGAAACTGCTTGGGAAACTGCCATTTCCTGAAACCGGAAGTGGCCTCCTCAAAACCGGAAGTGGTCCTTAAACACCTTTCTCCTTGACATTTTGGCCTTTAAATTCTTTTTGCATCCATTTTAGGGACTTTTGATCTCGTTTGGACACATTTCCTGCCTAACTGAGCCATTGGCCAAAGGGGTGAAAATTTGGGGGGCCACGCCCGCCAAATGGGCCAAATTTATTTTTCAGCCATTTTACCTGTTTTGACTTCCTTTTACCAAGAAAGGACCAGAGGGTTGAAAAGTGACCTGATTTCATTTGTAAAAAGCCAAGAAACTGCTTGGGAAACTGCCATTTCCTGAAACCGGAAGTGGCCTCCTCAAAACCGGAAGTGGCCCTTAAACACCTTTCTCCTTGACATTTTGGTCTTTAAATTCTTTTTGCATCCATTTTAGGGACTTTTGATTTCGTTTGGACACATTTCCTGCGTATCTGAGCCATTGGCCAAAGAGGTGAAAATTTGGGGGGCCACGCCCGCCAAATGGGCCAAATTTATTTTTCAGTCATTTTACCTGTTTTGACTTCCTTTTACCAAGAAAGGACCAGAGGGTTGAAAAGTGACCTGATTTCATTTGTAAAAAGCCAAGAAACTGAAGTGGCCTTCTCAAAACCGGAAGTGGTCCTTAAACACCTTTCTCCTTGACATTTTGGCCTTTAAATTATTTTTGCATCCATTTTAGGGACTTTTGATCTCGTTTGGACACATTTCCTGCGTAACTGAGCCTTTGGCCAAAGGGGTGAAAATTTGGGGGGCCACGCCCGCCAAATGGGCCAAATTTATTTTTCAGCCATTTTACCTGTTTTGACTTCCTTTTACCAAGAAAGGACCAGAGGGTTGAAAAGTGACCTGATTTCATTTGTAAAAAGCCAAGAAACTGCTTGGGAAACTGCCATTTCCTGAAACCGGAAGTGGCCTCCTCAAAACCGGAAGTGGCCCTTAAACACCTTTCTCCTTGACATTTTGGCCTTTAAATTCTTTTTGCATCCATTTTAGGGACTTTTGATTTCGTTTGGACACATTTCCTGCATATCTGAGCCATTGGCCAAAGGGGTGAAAATTTGGGGGGCCACGCCCGCCAAATGGGCCAAATTTATTTTTCAGCCATTTTACCTGTTTTGACTTCCTTTTACCAAGAAAGGACCAGAGGGTTGAAAAGTGACCTGATTTCATTTGTAAAAAGCCAAGAAACTGCTTGGGAAACTGCCATTTCCTGAAACCGGAAGTGGGCTCCTCAAAACCGGAAGTGGCCCTTAAACACCTTTCTCCTTGACATTTTGGTCTTTAAATTCTTTTTGCATCCATTTTAGGGACTTTTGATCTCGTTTGGACACATTTCCTGCGTAACTGAGCCTTTGGCCAAAGGGGTGAAAATTTGGGGGGCCACGCCCGCCAAATGGGCCAAATTTATTTTTCAGCCATTTTACCTGTTTTGACTTCCTTTTACCAAGAAAGGACCAGAGGGTTGAAAAGTGACCTGATTTCATTTGTAAAAAGCCAAGAAACTGCTTGGGAAACTGCCATTTCCTGAAACCGGAAGTGGCCTCCTCAAAACCGGAAGTGGCCCTTAAACACCTTTCTCCTTGACATTTTGGCCTTTAAATTCTTTTTGCATCCATTTTAGGGACTTTTGATTTCGTTTGGACACATTTCCTGCGTATCTGAGCCATTGGCCAAAGGGGTGAAAATTTGGGGGGCCACGCCCGCCAAATGGGCCAAATTTATTTTTCAGCCATTTTACCTGTTTTGACTTCCTTTTACCAAGAAAGGACCAGAGGGTTGAAAAGTGACCTGATTTCATTTGTAAAAAGCCAAGAAACTGCTTGGGAAACTGCCATTTCCTGAAACCGGAAGTGGCCTCCTCAAAACCGGAAGTGGCCCTTAAACACCTTTCTCCTTGACATTTTGGCCTTTAAATTCTTTTTGCATCCATTTTAGGGACTTTTGATTTCGTTTGGACACATTTCCTGCATATCTGAGCCATTGGCCAAAGGGGTGAAAATTTGGGGGCCACGCCCGCCAAATGGGCCAAATTTATTTTTCAGCCATTTTACCTGTTTTGACTTCCTTTTACCAAGAAAGGACCAGAGGGTTGAAAAGTGACCTGATTTCATTTGTAAAAAGCCAAGAAACTGCTTGGGAAACTGCCATTTCCTGAAACCGGAAGTGGGCTCCTCAAAACCGGAAGTGGCCCTTAAACACCTTTCTCCTTGACATTTTGGTCTTTAAATTCTTTTTGCATCCATTTTAGGGACTTTTGATCTCGTTTGGACACATTTCCTGCGTAACTGAGCCTTTGGCCAAAGGGGTGAAAATTTGGGGGGCCACGCCCGCCAAATGGGCCAAATTTATTTTTCAGCCATTTTACCTGTTTTGACTTCCTTTTACCAAGAAAGGACCAGAGGGTTGAAAAGTGACCTGATTTCATTTGTAAAAAGCCAAGAAACTGCTTGGGAAACTGCCATTTCCTGAAACCGGAAGTGGCCTCCTCAAAACCGGAAGTGGCCCTTAAACACCTTTCTCCTTGACATTTTGGCCTTTAAATTCTTTTTGCATCCATTTTAGGGACTTTTGATTTCGTTTGGACACATTTCCTGCGTATCTGAGCCATTGGCCAAAGGGGTGAAAATTTGGGGGGCCAAGCCCGCCAAATGGGCCAAATTTATTTTTCAGCCATTTTACCTGTTTTGACTTCCTTTTACCAAGAAAGGACCAGAGGGTTGAAAAGTGACCTGATTTCATTTGTAAAAAGCCAAGAAACTGCTTGGGAAACTGCCATTTCCTGAAACCGGAAGTGGCCTCCTCAAAACCGGAAGTGGTCCTTAAACACCTTTCTCCTTGACATTTTGGCCTTTAAATTCTTTTTGCATCCATTTTAGGGACTTTTGATCTCGTTTGGACACATTTCCTGCGTAACTGAGCCTTTGGCCAAAGGGGTGAAAATTTGGGGGCCACGCCCGCCAAATGGGCCAAATTTATTTTTCAGCCATTTTACCTGTTTTGACTTCCTTTTACCAAGAAAGGACCAGAGGGTTGAAAAGTGACCTGATTTCATTTGTAAAAAGCCAAGAAACTGCTTGGGAAACTGCCATTTCCTGAAACCGGAAGTGGGCTCCTCAAAACCGGAAGTGGCCCTTAAACACCTTTCTCCTTGACATTTTGGTCTTTAAATTCTTTTTGCATCCATTTTAGGGACTTTTGATCTCGTTTGGACACATTTCCTGCGTAACTGAGCCTTTGGCCAAAGGGGTGAAAATTTGGGGGGCCACGCCCGCCAAATGGGCCAAATTTATTTTTCAGCCATTTTACCTGTTTTGACTTCCTTTTACCAAGAAAGGACCAGAGGGTTGAAAAGTGACCTGATTTCATTTGTAAAAAGCCAAGAAACTGCTTGGGAAACTGCCATTTCCTGAAACCGGAAGTGGCCTCCTCAAAACCGGAAGTGGCCCTTAAACACCTTTCTCCTTGACATTTTGGCCTTTAAATTCTTTTTGCATCCATTTTAGGGACTTTTGATTTCGTTTGGACACATTTCCTGCGTATCTGAGCCATTGGCCAAAGGGGTGAAAATTTGGGGGGCCAAGCCCGCCAAATGGGCCAAATTTATTTTTCAGCCATTTTACCTGTTTTGACTTCCTTTTACCAAGAAAGGACCAGAGGGTTGAAAAGTGACCTGATTTCATTTGTAAAAAGCCAAGAAACTGCTTGGGAAACTGCCATTTCCTGAAACCGGAAGTGGCCTCCTCAAAACCGGAAGTGGTCCTTAAACACCTTTCTCCTTGACATTTTGGCCTTTAAATTCTTTTTGCATCCATTTTAGGGACTTTTGATCTCGTTTGGACACATTTCCTGCCTAACTGAGCCATTGGCCAAAGGGGTGAAAATTTGGGGGGCCACGCCTGCCAAATGGGCCAAATTTATTTTTCAGCCATTTTACCTGTTTTGACTTCCTTTTACCAAGAAAGGACCAGAGGGTTGAAAAGTGACCTGATTTCATTTGTAAAAAGCCAAGAAACTGCTTGGGAAACTGCCATTTCCTGAAACCGGAAGTGGCCTCCTCAAAACCGGAAGTGGCCCTTAAACACCTTTCTCCTTGACATTTTGGCCTTTAAATTCTTTTTGCATCCATTTTAGGGACTTTTGATTTCGTTTGGACACATTTCCTGCATATCTGAGCCATTGGCCAAAGGGGTGAAAATTTGGGGGGCCACGCCCGCCAAATGGGCCAAATTTATTTTTCAGCCATTTTACCTGTTTTGACTTCCTTTTACCAAGAAAGGACCAGAGGGTTGAAAAGTGACCTGATTTCATTTGTAAAAAGCCAAGAAACTGCTTGGGAAACTGCCATTTCCTGAAACCAGAAGTGGGCTCCTCAAAACCGGACGTGGCCCTTAAACACCTTTCTCCTTGACATTTTGGTCTTTAAATTCTTTTTGCATCCATTTTAGGGACTTTTGATCTCGTTTGGACACATTTCCTGCGTAACTGACCCTTTGGCCAAAGGGGTGAAAATTTGGGGGGCCACGCCCGCCAAATGGGCCAAATTTATTTTTCAGCCATTTTACCTGTTTTGACTTCCTTTTACCAAGAAAGGACCAGAGGGTTGAAAAGTGACCTGATTTCATTTGTAAAAAGCCAAGAAACTGCTTGGGAAACTGCCATTTCCTGAAACCGGAAGTGGCCTCATCAAAACCGGAAGTGGCCCTTAAACACCTTTCTCCTTGACATTTTGGCCTTTAAATTCTTTTTGCATCCATTTTAGGGACTTTTGATTTCGTTTGGACACATTTCCTGCGTATCTGAGCCATTGGCCAAAGGGGTGAAAATTTGGGGGGCCACGCCCGCCAAATGGGCCAAATTTATTTTTCAGCCATTTTACCTGTTTTGACTTCCTTTTACCAAGAAAGGACCAGAGGGTTGAAAAGTGACCTGATTTCATTTGTAAAAAGCCAAGAAACTGCTTGGGAAACTGCCATTTCCTGAAACCGGAAGTGGCCTCCTCAAAACCGGAAGTGGTCCTTAAACACCTTTCTCCTTGACATTTTGGCCTTTAAATTCTTTTTGCATCCATTTTAGGGACTTTTGATCTCGTTTGGACACATTTCCTGCCTAACTGAGCCATTGGCCAAAGGGGTGAAAATTTGGGGGGCCACGCCCGCCAAATGGGCCAAATTTATTTTTCAGCCATTTTACCTGTTTTGACTTCCTTTTACCAAGAAAGGACCAGAGGGTTGAAAAGTGACCTGATTTCATTTGTAAAAAGCCAAGAAACTGCTTGGGAAACTGCCATTTCCTGAAACCGGAAGTGGCCTCCTCAAAACCGGAAGTGGCCCTTAAACACCATTCTCCTTGACATTTTGGTCTTTAAATTCTTTTTGCATCCATTTTAGGGACTTTTGATCTCGTTTGGACACATTTCCTGCGTAACTGAGCCTTTGGCCAAAGGGGTGAAAATTTGGGGGGCCACGCCCGCCAAATGGGCCAAATTTATTTTTCAGCCATTTTACCTGTTTTGACTTCCTTTTACCAAGAAAGGACCAGAGGGTTGAAAAGTGACCTGATTTCATTTGTAAAAAGCCAAGAAACTGCTTGGGAAACTGCCATTTCCTGAAACCGGAAGTGGCCTCCTCAAAACCGGAAGTGGCCCTTAAACACCTTTCTCCTTGACATTTTGGTCTTTAAATTCTTTTTGCATCCATTTTAGGGACTTTTGATTTCGTTTGGACACATTTCCTGCGTATCTGAGCCATTGGCCAAAGAGGTGAAAATTTGGGGGGCCACGCCCCCCAAATGGGCCAAATTTATTTTTCAGCCATTTTACCTGTTTTGACTTCCTTTTACCAAGAAAGGACCAGAGGGTTGAAAAGTGACCTGATTTCATTTGTAAAAAGCCAAGAAACTGCTTGGGAAACTGCCATTTCCTGAAACCGGAAGTGGCCTCCTCAAAACCGGAAGTGGTCCTTAAACACCTTTCTCCTTGACATTTTGGCCTTTAAATTCTTTTTGCATCCATTTTAGGGACTTTTGATCTCGTTTGGACACGTTTCCTGCCTAACTGAGCCATTGGCCAAAGGGGTGAAAATTTGGGGGGCCACGCCCGCCAAATGGGCCAAATTTATTTTTCAGCCATTTTACCTGTTTTGACTTCCTTTTACCAAGAAAGGACCAGAGGGTTGAAAAGTGACCTGATTTCATTTGTAAAAAGCCAAGAAACTGCTTGGGAAACTGCCATTTCCTGAAACCGGAAGTGGCCTCCTCAAAACCGGAAGTGGCCCTTAAACACCTTTCTCCTTGACATTTTGGTCTTTAAATTCTTTTTGCATCCATTTTAGGGACTTTTGATCTCGTTTGGACACATTTCCTGCGTATCTGAGCCATTGGCCAAAGGGGTGAAAATTTGGGGGGCCACGCCCGCCAAATGGGCCAAATTTATTTTTCAGCCATTTTACCTGTTTTGACTTCCTTTTACCAAGAAAGGACCAGAGGGTTGAAAAGTGACCTGATTTCATTTGTAAAAAGCCAAGAAACTGCTTGGGAAACTGCCATTTCCTGAAACCGGAAGTGGCCTCCTCAAAACCGGAAGTGGCCCTTAAACACCTTTCTCCTTGACATTTTGGCCTTTAAATTCTTTTTGCATCCATTTTAGGGACTTTTGATTTCGTTTGGACACATTTCCTGCGTATCTGAGCCATTGGCCAAAGGGGTGAAAATTTGGGGGGCCACGCCCGCCAAATGGGCCAAATTTATTTTTCAGCCATTTTACCTGTTTTGACTTCCTTTTACCAAGAAAGGACCAGAGGGTTGAAAAGTGACCTGATTTCATTTGTAAAAAGCCAAGAAACTGCTTGGGAAACTGCCATTTCCTGAAACCGGAAGTGGCCTCCTCAAAACCGGAAGTGGTCCTTAAACACCTTTCTCCTTGACATTTTGGCCTTTAAATTCTTTTTGCATCCATTTTAGGGACTTTTGATCTCGTTTGGACACATTTCCTGCGTAACTGAGCCTTTGGCCAAAGGGGTGAAAATTTGGGGGGCCACGCCCGCCAAATGGGCCAAATTTATTTTTCAGCCATTTTACCTGTTTTGACTTCCTTTTACCAAGAAAGGACCAGAGGGTTGAAAAGTGACCAGATTTCATTTGTAAAAAGCCAAGAAACTGCTTGGGAAACTGCCATTTCCTGAAACCGGAAGTGGCCTCCTCAAAACCGGAAGTGGCCCTTAAACACCTTTCTCCTTGACATTTTGGCCTTTAAATTCTTTTTGCATCCATTTTAGGGACTTTTGATTTCGTTTGGACACATTTCCTGCATATCTGAGCCATTGGCCAAAGGGGTGAAAATTTGG
Organism: Aquarana catesbeiana; assembly: GCF_042186555.1. Lineage (NCBI taxonomy): Eukaryota > Metazoa > Chordata > Amphibia > Anura > Ranidae > Aquarana > Aquarana catesbeiana. The sequence goes on from NC_133331.1 coordinate 252,391,015, forward strand.
GGGGCCACGCCCGCCAAATGGGCCAAATTTATTTTTCAGCCATTTTACCTGTTTTGACTTCCTTTTACCAAGAAAGGACCAGAGGGTTGAAAAGTGACCTGATTTCATTTGTAAAAAGCCAAGAAACTGCTTGGGAAACTGCCATTTCCTGAAACCGGAAGTGGGCTCCTCAAAACCGGAAGTCGCCCTTAAACACCTTTCTCCTTGACATTTTGGTCTTTAAATTCTTTTTGCATCCATTTTAGGGACTTTTGATCTCGTTTGGACACATTTCCTGCGTAACTGAGCCTTTGGCCAAAGGGGTGAAAATTTGGGGGGCCACGCCCGCCAAATGGGCCAAATTTATTTTTCAGCCATTTTACCTGTTTTGACTTCCTTTTACCAAGAAAGGACCAGAGGGTTGAAAAGTGACCTGATTTCATTTGTAAAAAGCCAAGAAACTGCTTGGGAAACTGCCATTTCCTGAAACCGGAAGTGGCCTCCTCAAAACCGGAAGTGGCCCTTAAACACCTTTCTCCTTGACATTTTGGCCTTTAAATTCTTTTTGCATCCATTTTAGGGACTTTTGATCTCGTTTGGACACATTTCCTGCGTAACTGAGCCTTTGGCCAAAGGGGTGAAAATTTGGGGGGCCACGCCCGCCAAATGGGCCAAATTTATTTTTCAGCCATTTTACCTGTTTTGACTTCCTTTTACCAAGAAAGGACCAGAGGGTTGAAAAGTGACCTGATTTCATTTGTAAAAAGCCAAGAAACTGCTTGGGAAACTGCCATTTCCTGAAACCGGAAGTGGCCTCCTCAAAACCGGAAGTGGCCCTTAAACACCTTTCTCCTTGACATTTTGGCCTTTAAATTCTTTTTGCATCCATTTTAGGGACTTTTGATTTCGTTTGGACACATTTCCTGCGTATCTGAGCCATTGGCCAAAGGGGTGAAAATTTGGGGGGCCAAGCCCGCCAAATGGGCCAAATTTATTTTTCAGCCATTTTACCTGTTTTGACTTCCTTTTACCAAGAAAGGACCAGAGGGTTGAAAAGTGACCTGATTTCATTTGTAAAAAGCCAAGAAACTGCTTGGGAAACTGCCATTTCCTGAAACCGGAAGTGGCCTCCTCAAAACCGGAAGTGGCCCTTAAACACCTTTCTCCTTGACATTTTGGTCTTTAAATTCTTTTTGCATCCATTTTAGGGACTTTTGATTTCGTTTGGACACATTTCCTGCGTATCTGAGCCATTGGCCAAAGGGGTGAAAATTTGGGGGTCCACGCCCGCCAAATGGGCCAAATTTATTTTTCAGCCATTTTACCTGTTTTGACTTCCTTTTACCAAGAAAGGACCAGAGGGTTGAAAAGTGACGTGATTTCATTTGTAAAAAGCCAAGAAACTGCTTGGGAAACTGCCATTTCCTGAAACCGGAAGTGGCCTCCTCAAAACCGGAAGTGGTCCTTAAACACCTTTCTCCTTGACATTTTGGCCTTTAAATTTTTTTTGCATCCATTTTAGGGACTTTTGATCTCGTTTGGACACATTTCCTGCCTAACTGAGCCATTGGCCAAAGGGGTGAAAATTTGGGGGGCCACGCCCGCCAAATGGGCCAAATTTATTTTTCAGCCATTTTACCTGTTTTGACTTCCTTTTACCAAGAAAGGACCAGAGGGTTGAAAAGTGACCTGATTTCATTTGTAAAAAGCCAAGAAACTGCTTGGGAAACTGCCATTTCCTGAAACCGGAAGTGGCCTCCTCAAAACCGGAAGTGGTCCTTAAACACCTTTCTCCTTGACATTTTGGCCTTTAAATTCTTTTTGCATCCATTTTAGGGACTTTTGATCTCGTTTGGACACATTTCCTGCCTAACTGAGCCATTGGCCAAAGGGGTGAAAATTTGGGGGGCCACGCCTGCCAAATGGGCCAAATTTATTTTTCAGCCATTTTACCTGTTTTGACTTCCTTTTACCAAGAAAGGACCAGAGGGTTGAAAAGTGACCTGATTTCATTTGTAAAAAGCCAAGAAACTGCTTGGGAAACTGCCATTTCCTGAAACCGGAAGTGGCCTCCTCAAAACCGGAAGTGGCCCTTAAACACCTTTCTCCTTGACATTTTGGCCTTTAAATTCTTTTTGCATCCATTTTAGGGACTTTTGATTTCGTTTGGACACATTTCCTGCATATCTGAGCCATTGGCCAAAGGGGTGAAAATTTGGGGGGCCACGCCCGCCAAATGGGCCAAATTTATTTTTCAGCCATTTTACCTGTTTTGACTTCCTTTTACCAAGAAAGGACCAGAGGGTTGAAAAGTGACCTGATTTCATTTGTAAAAAGCCAAGAAACTGCTTGGGAAACTGCCATTTCCTGAAACCAGAAGTGGGCTCCTCAAAACCGGAAGTGGCCCTTAAACACCTTTCTCCTTGACATTTTGGTCTTTAAATTCTTTTTGCATCCATTTTAGGGACTTTTGATCTCGTTTGGACACATTTCCTGCGTAACTGACCCTTTGACCAAAGGGGTGAAAATTTGGGGGGCCACGCCCGCCAAATGGGCCAAATTTATTTTTCAGCCATTTTACCTGTTTTGACTTCCTTTTACCAAGAAAGGACCAGAGGGTTGAAAAGTGACCTGATTTCATTTGTAAAAAGCCAAGAAACTGCTTGGGAAACTGCCATTTCCTGAAACCGGAAGTGGCCTCCTCAAAACCGGAAGTGGCCCTTAAACACCTTTCTCCTTGACATTTTGGTCTTTAAATTCTTTTTGCATCCATTTTAGGGACTTTTGATTTCGTTTGGACACATTTCCTGCGTATCTGAGCCATTGGCCAAAGAGGTGAAAATTTGGGGGGCCACGCCCCCCAAATGGGCCAAATTTATTTTTCAGCCATTTTACCTGTTTTGACTTCCTTTTACCAAGAAAGGACCAGAGGGTTGAAAAGTGACCTGATTTCATTTGTAAAAAGCCAAGAAACTGCTTGGGAAACTGCCATTTCCTGAAACCGGAAGTGGCCTCCTCAAAACCGGAAGTGGTCCTTAAACACCTTTCTCCTTGACATTTTGGCCTTTAAATTCTTTTTGCATCCATTTTAGGGACTTTTGATCTCGTTTGGACACGTTTCCTGCCTAACTGAGCCATTGGCCAAAGGGGTGAAAATTTGGGGGGCCACGCCCGCCAAATGGGCCAAATTTATTTTTCAGCCATTTTACCTGTTTTGACTTCCTTTTACCAAGAAAGGACCAGAGGGTTGAAAAGTGACCTGATTTCATTTGTAAAAAGCCAAGAAACTGCTTGGGAAACTGCCATTTCCTGAAACCGGAAGTGGCCTCCTCAAAACCGGAAGTGGCCCTTAAACACCTTTCTCCTTGACATTTTGGTCTTTAAATTCTTTTTGCATCCATTTTAGGGACTTTTGATCTCGTTTGGACACATTTCCTGCGTATCTGAGCCATTGGCCAAAGGGGTGAAAATTTGGGGGGCCACGCCCGCCAAATGGGCCAAATTTATTTTTCAGCCATTTTACCTGTTTTGACTTCCTTTTACCAAGAAAGGACCAGAGGGTTGAAAAGTGACCTGATTTCATTTGTAAAAAGCCAAGAAACTGCTTGGGAAACTGCCATTTCCTGAAACCGGAAGTGGCCTCCTCAAAACCGGAAGTGGCCCTTAAACACCTTTCTCCTTGACATTTTGGCCTTTAAATTCTTTTTGCATCCATTTTAGGGACTTTTGATTTCGTTTGGACACATTTCCTGCGTATCTGAGCCATTGGCCAAAGGGGTGAAAATTTGGGGGGCCACGCCCGCCAAATGGGCCAAATTTATTTTTCAGCCATTTTACCTGTTTTGACTTCCTTTTACCAAGAAAGGACCAGAGGGTTGAAAAGTGACCTGATTTCATTTGTAAAAAGCCAAGAAACTGCTTGGGAAACTGCCATTTCCTGAAACCGGAAGTGGCCTCCTCAAAACCGGAAGTGGTCCTTAAACACCTTTCTCCTTGACATTTTGGCCTTTAAATTCTTTTTGCATCCATTTTAGGGACTTTTGATCTCGTTTGGACACATTTCCTGCGTAACTGAGCCTTTGGCCAAAGGGGTGAAAATTTGGGGGGCCACGCCCGCCAAATGGGCCAAATTTATTTTTCAGCCATTTTACCTGTTTTGACTTCCTTTTACCAAGAAAGGACCAGAGGGTTGAAAAGTGACCAGATTTCATTTGTAAAAAGCCAAGAAACTGCTTGGGAAACTGCCATTTCCTGAAACCGGAAGTGGCCTCCTCAAAACCGGAAGTGGCCCTTAAACACCTTTCTCCTTGACATTTTGGCCTTTAAATTCTTTTTGCATCCATTTTAGGGACTTTTGATTTCGTTTGGACACATTTCCTGCATATCTGAGCCATTGGCCAAAGGGGTGAAAATTTGGGGGGCCACGCCCGCCAAATGGGCCAAATTTATTTTTCAGCCATTTTACCTGTTTTGACTTCCTTTTACCAAGAAAGGACCAGAGGGTTGAAAAGTGACCTGATTTCATTTGTAAAAAGCCAAGAAACTGCTTGGGAAACTGCCATTTCCTGAAACCGGAAGTGGGCTCCTCAAAACCGGAAGTCGCCCTTAAACACCTTTCTCCTTGACATTTTGGTCTTTAAATTCTTTTTGCATCCATTTTAGGGACTTTTGATCTCGTTTGGACACATTTCCTGCGTAACTGAGCCTTTGGCCAAAGGGGTGAAAATTTGGGGGGCCACGCCCGCCAAATGGGCCAAATTTATTTTTCAGCCATTTTACCTGTTTTGACTTCCTTTTACCAAGAAAGGACCAGAGGGTTGAAAAGTGACCTGATTTCATTTGTAAAAAGCCAAGAAACTGCTTGGGAAACTGCCATTTCCTGAAACCGGAAGTGGGCTCCTCAAAACCGGAAGTCGCCCTTAAACACCTTTCTCCTTGACATTTTGGTCTTTAAATTCTTTTTGCATCCATTTTAGGGACTTTTGATCTCGTTTGGACACATTTCCTGCGTAACTGAGCCTTTGGCCAAAGGGGTGAAAATTTGGGGGGCCACGCCCGCCAAATGGGCCAAATTTATTTTTCAGCCATTTTACCTGTTTTGACTTCCTTTTACCAAGAAAGGACCAGAGGGTTGAAAAGTGACCTGATTTCATTTGTAAAAAGCCAAGAAACTGCTTGGGAAACTGCCATTTCCTGAAACCGGAAGTGGCCTCCTCAAAACCGGAAGTGGCCCTTAAACACCTTTCTCCTTGACATTTTGGCCTTTAAATTCTTTTTGCATCCATTTTAGGGACTTTTGATCTCGTTTGGACACATTTCCTGCGTAACTGAGCCTTTGGCCAAAGGGGTGAAAATTTGGGGGGCCACGCCCGCCAAATGGGCCAAATTTATTTTTCAGCCATTTTACCTGTTTTGACTTCCTTTTACCAAGAAAGGACCAGAGGGTTGAAAAGTGACCTGATTTCATTTGTAAAAAGCCAAGAAACTGCTTGGGAAACTGCCATTTCCTGAAACCGGAAGTGGCCTCCTCAAAACCGGAAGTGGCCCTTAAACACCTTTCTCCTTGACATTTTGGCCTTTAAATTCTTTTTGCATCCATTTTAGGGACTTTTGATTTCGTTTGGACACATTTCCTGCGTATCTGAGCCATTGGCCAAAGGGGTGAAAATTTGGGGGGCCAAGCCCGCCAAATGGGCCAAATTTATTTTTCAGCCATTTTACCTGTTTTGACTTCCTTTTACCAAGAAAGGACCAGAGGGTTGAAAAGTGACCTGATTTCATTTGTAAAAAGCCAAGAAACTGCTTGGGAAACTGCCATTTCCTGAAACCGGAAGTGGCCTCCTCAAAACCGGAAGTGGCCCTTAAACACCTTTCTCCTTGACATTTTGGTCTTTAAATTCTTTTTGCATCCATTTTAGGGACTTTTGATTTCGTTTGGACACATTTCCTGCGTATCTGAGCCATTGGCCAAAGGGGTGAAAATTTGGGGGTCCACGCCCGCCAAATGGGCCAAATTTATTTTTCAGCCATTTTACCTGTTTTGACTTCCTTTTACCAAGAAAGGACCAGAGGGTTGAAAAGTGACGTGATTTCATTTGTAAAAAGCCAAGAAACTGCTTGGGAAACTGCCATTTCCTGAAACCGGAAGTGGCCTCCTCAAAACCGGAAGTGGTCCTTAAACACCTTTCTCCTTGACATTTTGGCCTTTAAATTTTTTTTGCATCCATTTTAGGGACTTTTGATCTCGTTTGGACACATTTCCTGCCTAACTGAGCCATTGGCCAAAGGGGTGAAAATTTGGGGGGCCACGCCCGCCAAATGGGCCAAATTTATTTTTCAGCCATTTTACCTGTTTTGACTTCCTTTTACCAAGAAAGGACCAGAGGGTTGAAAAGTGACCTGATTTCATTTGTAAAAAGCCAAGAAACTGCTTGGGAAACTGCCATTTCCTGAAACCGGAAGTGGCCTCCTCAAAACCGGAAGTGGTCCTTAAACACCTTTCTCCTTGACATTTTGGCCTTTAAATTCTTTTTGCATCCATTTTAGGGACTTTTGATCTCGTTTGGACACATTTCCTGCCTAACTGAGCCATTGGCCAAAGGGGTGAAAATTTGGGGGGCCACGCCTGCCAAATGGGCCAAATTTATTTTTCAGCCATTTTACCTGTTTTGACTTCCTTTTACCAAGAAAGGACCAGAGGGTTGAAAAGTGACCTGATTTCATTTGTAAAAAGCCAAGAAACTGCTTGGGAAACTGCCATTTCCTGAAACCGGAAGTGGCCTCCTCAAAACCGGAAGTGGCCCTTAAACACCTTTCTCCTTGACATTTTGGCCTTTAAATTCTTTTTGCATCCATTTTAGGGACTTTTGATTTCGTTTGGACACATTTCCTGCATATCTGAGCCATTGGCCAAAGGGGTGAAAATTTGGGGGGCCACGCCCGCCAAATGGGCCAAATTTATTTTTCAGCCATTTTACCTGTTTTGACTTCCTTTTACCAAGAAAGGACCAGAGGGTTGAAAAGTGACCTGATTTCATTTGTAAAAAGCCAAGAAACTGCTTGGGAAACTGCCATTTCCTGAAACCAGAAGTGGGCTCCTCAAAACCGGAAGTGGCCCTTAAACACCTTTCTCCTTGACATTTTGGTCTTTAAATTCTTTTTGCATCCATTTTAGGGACTTTTGATCTCGTTTGGACACATTTCCTGCGTAACTGACCCTTTGACCAAAGGGGTGAAAATTTGGGGGGCCACGCCCGCCAAATGGGCCAAATTTATTTTTCAGCCATTTTACCTGTTTTGACTTCCTTTTACCAAGAAAGGACCAGAGGGTTGAAAAGTGACCTGATTTCATTTGTAAAAAGCCAAGAAACTGCTTGGGAAACTGCCATTTCCTGAAACCGGAAGTGGCCTCCTCAAAACCGGAAGTGGCCCTTAAACACCTTTCTCCTTGACATTTTGGTCTTTAAATTCTTTTTGCATCCATTTTAGGGACTTTTGATTTCGTTTGGACACATTTCCTGCGTATCTGAGCCATTGGCCAAAGAGGTGAAAATTTGGGGGGCCACGCCCCCCAAATGGGCCAAATTTATTTTTCAGCCATTTTACCTGTTTTGACTTCCTTTTACCAAGAAAGGACCAGAGGGTTGAAAAGTGACCTGATTTCATTTGTAAAAAGCCAAGAAACTGCTTGGGAAACTGCCATTTCCTGAAACCGGAAGTGGCCTCCTCAAAACCGGAAGTGGTCCTTAAACACCTTTCTCCTTGACATTTTGGCCTTTAAATTCTTTTTGCATCCATTTTAGGGACTTTTGATCTCGTTTGGACACGTTTCCTGCCTAACTGAGCCATTGGCCAAAGGGGTGAAAATTTGGGGGGCCACGCCCGCCAAATGGGCCAAATTTATTTTTCAGCCATTTTACCTGTTTTGACTTCCTTTTACCAAGAAAGGACCAGAGGGTTGAAAAGTGACCTGATTTCATTTGTAAAAAGCCAAGAAACTGCTTGGGAAACTGCCATTTCCTGAAACCGGAAGTGGCCTCCTCAAAACCGGAAGTGGCCCTTAAACACCTTTCTCCTTGACATTTTGGTCTTTAAATTCTTTTTGCATCCATTTTAGGGACTTTTGATCTCGTTTGGACACATTTCCTGCGTATCTGAGCCATTGGCCAAAGGGGTGAAAATTTGGGGGGCCACGCCCGCCAAATGGGCCAAATTTATTTTTCAGCCATTTTACCTGTTTTGACTTCCTTTTACCAAGAAAGGACCAGAGGGTTGAAAAGTGACCTGATTTCATTTGTAAAAAGCCAAGAAACTGCTTGGGAAACTGCCATTTCCTGAAACCGGAAGTGGCCTCCTCAAAACCGGAAGTGGCCCTTAAACACCTTTCTCCTTGACATTTTGGCCTTTAAATTCTTTTTGCATCCATTTTAGGGACTTTTGATTTCGTTTGGACACATTTCCTGCGTATCTGAGCCATTGGCCAAAGGGGTGAAAATTTGGGGGGCCACGCCCGCCAAATGGGCCAAATTTATTTTTCAGCCATTTTACCTGTTTTGACTTCCTTTTACCAAGAAAGGACCAGAGGGTTGAAAAGTGACCTGATTTCATTTGTAAAAAGCCAAGAAACTGCTTGGGAAACTGCCATTTCCTGAAACCGGAAGTGGCCTCCTCAAAACCGGAAGTGGTCCTTAAACACCTTTCTCCTTGACATTTTGGCCTTTAAATTCTTTTTGCATCCATTTTAGGGACTTTTGATCTCGTTTGGACACATTTCCTGCGTAACTGAGCCTTTGGCCAAAGGGGTGAAAATTTGGGGGGCCACGCCCGCCAAATGGGCCAAATTTATTTTTCAGCCATTTTACCTGTTTTGACTTCCTTTTACCAAGAAAGGACCAGAGGGTTGAAAAGTGACCAGATTTCATTTGTAAAAAGCCAAGAAACTGCTTGGGAAACTGCCATTTCCTGAAACCGGAAGTGGCCTCCTCAAAACCGGAAGTGGCCCTTAAACACCTTTCTCCTTGACATTTTGGCCTTTAAATTCTTTTTGCATCCATTTTAGGGACTTTTGATTTCGTTTGGACACATTTCCTGCATATCTGAGCCATTGGCCAAAGGGGTGAAAATTTGGGGGGCCACGCCCGCCAAATGGGCCAAATTTATTTTTCAGCCATTTTACCTGTTTTGACTTCCTTTTACCAAGAAAGGACCAGAGGGTTGAAAAGTGACCTGATTTCATTTGTAAAAAGCCAAGAAACTGCTTGGGAAACTGCCATTTCCTGAAACCGGAAGTGGGCTCCTCAAAACCGGAAGTCGCCCTTAAACACCTTTCTCCTTGACATTTTGGTCTTTAAATTCTTTTTGCATCCATTTTAGGGACTTTTGATCTCGTTTGGACACATTTCCTGCGTAACTGAGCCTTTGGCCAAAGGGGTGAAAATTTGGGGGGCCACGCCCGCCAAATGGGCCAAATTTATTTTTCAGCCATTTTACCTGTTTTGACTTCCTTTTACCAAGAAAGGACCAGAGGGTTGAAAAGTGACCTGATTTCATTTGTAAAAAGCCAAGAAACTGCTTGGGAAACTGCCATTTCCTGAAACCGGAAGTGGCCTCCTCAAAACCGGAAGTGGCCCTTAAACACCTTTCTCCTTGACATTTTGGCCTTTAAATTCTTTTTGCATCCATTTTAGGGACTTTTGATCTCGTTTGGACACATTTCCTGCGTAACTGAGCCTTTGGCCAAAGGGGTGAAAATTTGGGGGGCCACGCCCGCCAAATGGGCCAAATTTATTTTTCAGCCATTTTACCTGTTTTGACTTCCTTTTACCAAGAAAGGACCAGAGGGTTGAAAAGTGACCTGATTTCATTTGTAAAAAGCCAAGAAACTGCTTGGGAAACTGCCATTTCCTGAAACCGGAAGTGGCCTCCTCAAAACCGGAAGTGGCCCTTAAACACCTTTCTCCTTGACATTTTGGCCTTTAAATTCTTTTTGCATCCATTTTAGGGACTTTTGATTTCGTTTGGACACATTTCCTGCGTATCTGAGCCATTGGCCAAAGGGGTGAAAATTTGGGGGGCCAAGCCCGCCAAATGGGCCAAATTTATTTTTCAGCCATTTTACCTGTTTTGACTTCCTTTTACCAAGAAAGGACCAGAGGGTTGAAAAGTGACCTGATTTCATTTGTAAAAAGCCAAGAAACTGCTTGGGAAACTGCCATTTCCTGAAACCGGAAGTGGCCTCCTCAAAACCGGAAGTGGCCCTTAAACACCTTTCTCCTTGACATTTTGGTCTTTAAATTCTTTTTGCATCCATTTTAGGGACTTTTGATTTCGTTTGGACACATTTCCTGCGTATCTGAGCCATTGGCCAAAGGGGTGAAAATTTGGGGGTCCACGCCCGCCAAATGGGCCAAATTTATTTTTCAGCCATTTTACCTGTTTTGACTTCCTTTTACCAAGAAAGGACCAGAGGGTTGAAAAGTGACGTGATTTCATTTGTAAAAAGCCAAGAAACTGCTTGGGAAACTGCCATTTCCTGAAACCGGAAGTGGCCTCCTCAAAACCGGAAGTGGCCCTTAAACACCTTTCTCCTTGACATTTTGGTCTTTAAATTCTTTTTGCATCCATTTTAGGGACTTTTGATTTCGTTTGGACACATTTCCTGCGTATCTGAGCCATTGGCCAAAGGGGTGAAAATTTGGGGGTCCACGCCCGCCAAATGGGCCAAATTTATTTTTCAGCCATTTTACCTGTTTTGACTTCCTTTTACCAAGAAAGGACCAGAGGGTTGAAAAGTGACGTGATTTCATTTGTAAAAAGCCAAGAAACTGCTTGGGAAACTGCCATTTCCTGAAACCGGAAGTGGCCTCCTCAAAACCGGAAGTGGTCCTTAAACACCTTTCTCCTTGACATTTTGGCCTTTAAATTTTTTTTGCATCCATTTTAGGGACTTTTGATCTCGTTTGGACACATTTCCTGCCTAACTGAGCCATTGGCCAAAGGGGTGAAAATTTGGGGGGCCACGCCCGCCAAATGGGCCAAATTTATTTTTCAGCCATTTTACCTGTTTTGACTTCCTTTTACCAAGAAAGGACCAGAGGGTTGAAAAGTGACCTGATTTCATTTGTAAAAAGCCAAGAAACTGCTTGGGAAACTGCCATTTCCTGAAACCGGAAGTGGCCTCCTCAAAACCGGAAGTGGTCCTTAAACACCTTTCTCCTTGACATTTTGGCCTTTAAATTCTTTTTGCATCCATTTTAGGGACTTTTGATCTCGTTTGGACACATTTCCTGCCTAACTGAGCCATTGGCCAAAGGGGTGAAAATTTGGGGGGCCACGCCTGCCAAATGGGCCAAATTTATTTTTCAGCCATTTTACCTGTTTTGACTTCCTTTTACCAAGAAAGGACCAGAGGGTTGAAAAGTGACCTGATTTCATTTGTAAAAAGCCAAGAAACTGCTTGGGAAACTGCCATTTCCTGAAACCGGAAGTGGCCTCCTCAAAACCGGAAGTGGCCCTTAAACACCTTTCTCCTTGACATTTTGGCCTTTAAATTCTTTTTGCATCCATTTTAGGGACTTTTGATTTCGTTTGGACACATTTCCTGCATATCTGAGCCATTGGCCAAAGGGGTGAAAATTTGGGGGGCCACGCCCGCCAAATGGGCCAAATTTATTTTTCAGCCATTTTACCTGTTTTGACTTCCTTTTACCAAGAAAGGACCAGAGGGTTGAAAAGTGACCTGATTTCATTTGTAAAAAGCCAAGAAACTGCTTGGGAAACTGCCATTTCCTGAAACCAGAAGTGGGCTCCTCAAAACCGGAAGTGGCCCTTAAACACCTTTCTCCTTGACATTTTGGTCTTTAAATTCTTTTTGCATCCATTTTAGGGACTTTTGATCTCGTTTGGACACATTTCCTGCGTAACTGACCCTTTGACCAAAGGGGTGAAAATTTGGGGGGCCACGCCCGCCAAATGGGCCAAATTTATTTTTCAGCCATTTTACCTGTTTTGACTTCCTTTTACCAAGAAAGGACCAGAGGGTTGAAAAGTGACCTGATTTCATTTGTAAAAAGCCAAGAAACTGCTTGGGAAACTGCCATTTCCTGAAACCGGAAGTGGCCTCATCAAAACCGGAAGTGGCCCTTAAACACCTTTCTCCTTGACATTTTGGCCTTTAAATTCTTTTTGCATCCATTTTAGGGACTTTTGATTTCGTTTGGACACATTTCCTGCGTATCTGAGCCATTGGCCAAAGGGGTGAAAATTTGGGGGTCCACGCCCGCCAAATGGGCCAAATTTATTTTTCAGCCATTTTACCTGTTTTGACTTCCTTTTACCAAGAAAGGACCAGAGGGTTGAAAAGTGACCTGATTTCATTTGTAAAAAGCCAAGAAACTGCTTGGGAAACTGCCATTTCCTGAAACCGGAAGTGGCCTCCTCAAAACCGGAAGTGGTCCTTAAACACCTTTCTCCTTGACATTTTGGCCTTTAAATTCTTTTTGCATCCATTTTAGGGACTTTTGATCTCGTTTGGACACATTTCCTGCCTAACTGAGCCATTGGCCAAAGGGGTGAAAATTTGGGGGGCCACGCCCGCCAAATGGGACAAATTTATTTTTCAGCCATTTTACCTGTTTTGACTTCCTTTTACCAAGAAAGAACCAGAGGGTTGAAAAGTGACCTGATTTCATTTGTAAAAAGCCAAGAAACTGCTTGGGAAACTGCCATTTCCTGAAACCGGAAGTGGCCTCCTCAAAACCGGAAGTGGCCCTTAAACACCATTCTCCTTGACATTTTGGTCTTTAAATTCTTTTTGCATCCATTTTAGGGACTTTTGATCTCGTTTGGACACATTTCCTGCGTAACTGAGCCTTTGGCCAAAGGGGTGAAAATTTGGGGGGCCACGCCCGCCAAATGGGCCAAATTTATTTTTCAGCCATTTTACCTGTTTTGACTTCCTTTTACCAAGAAAGGACCAGAGGGTTGAAAAGTGACCTGATTTCATTTGTAAAAAGCCAAGAAACTGCTTGGGAAACTGCCATTTCCTGAAACCGGAAGTGGCCTCCTCAAAACCGGAAGTGGCCCTTAAACACCTTTCTCCTTGACATTTTGGTCTTTAAATTATTTTTGCATCCATTTTAGGGACTTTTGATTTCGTTTGGACACATTTCCTGCGTATCTGAGACATTGGCCAAAGAGGTGAAAATTTGGGGGGCCACGCCCGCCAAATGGGCCAAATTTATTTTTCAGCCATTTTACCTGTTTTGACTTCCTTTTACCAAGAAAGGACCAGAGGGTTGAAAAGTGACCTGATTTCATTTGTAAAAAGCCAAGAAACTGCTTGGGAAACTGCCATTTCCTGAAACCGGAAGTGGCCTCCTCAAAACCGAAAGTGGCCCTTAAACACCTTTCTCCTTGACATTTTGGTCTTTAAATTCTTTTTGCATCCATTTTAGGGACTTTTGATCTCGTTTGGACACATTTCCTGCGTATCTGAGCCATTGGCCAAAGGGGTGAAAATTTGGGGGGCCACGCCCGCCAAATGGGCCAAATTTATTTTTCAGCCATTTTACCTGTTTTGACTTCCTTTTACCAAGAAAGGACCAGAGGGTTGAAAAGTGACCTGATTTCATTTGTAAAAAGCCAAGAAACTGCTTGGGAAACTGCCATTTCCTGAAACCGGAAGTGGCCTCCTCAAAACCGGAAGTGGCCCTTAAACACCTTTCTCCTTGACATTTTGGCCTTTAAATTCTTTTTGCATCCATTTTAGGGACTTTTGATTTCGTTTGGACACATTTCCTGCGTATCTGAGCCATTGGCCAAAGGGGTGAAAATTTGGGGGGCCACGCCCGCCAAATGGGCCAAATTTATTTTTCAGCCATTTTACCTGTTTTGACTTCCTTTTACCAAGAAAGGACCAGAGGGTTGAAAAGTGACCTGATTTCATTTGTAAAAAGCCAAGAAACTGCTTGGGAAACTGCCATTTCCTGAAACCGGAAGTGGCCTCCTCAAAACCGGAAGTGGTCCTTAAACACCTTTCTCCTTGACATTTTGGCCTTTAAATTCTTTTTGCATCCATTTTAGGGACTTTTGATCTCGTTTGGACACATTTCCTGCGTAACTGAGCCTTTGGCCAAAGGGGTGAAAATTTGGGGGGCCACGCCCGCCAAATGGGCCAAATTTATTTTTCAGCCATTTTACCTGTTTTGACTTCCTTTTACCAAGAAAGGACCAGAGGGTTGAAAAGTGACCTGATTTCATTTGTAAAAAGCCAAGAAACTGCTTGGGAAACTGCCATTTCCTGAAACCGGAAGTGGGCTCCTCAAAACCGGAAGTGGCCCTTAAACACCTTTCTCCTTGACATTTTGGTCTTTAAATTCTTTTTGCATCCATTTTAGGGACTTTTGATCTCGTTTGGACACATTTCCTGCGTAACTGAGCCTTTGGCCAAAGGGGTGAAAATTTGGGGGGCCACGCCCGCCAAATGGGCCAAATTTATTTTTCAGCCATTTTACCTGTTTTGACTTCCTTTTACCAAGAAAGGACCAGAGGGTTGAAAGTGACCTGATTTAATTTGTAAAAAGCCAAGAAACTGCTTGGGAAACTGCCATTTCCTGAAACCGGAAGTGGCCTCCTCAAAACCGGAAGTGGCCCTTAAACACCTTTCTCCTTGACATTTTGGCCTTTAAATTCTTTTTGCATCCATTTTAGGGACTTTTGATTTCGTTTGGACACATTTCCTGCGTATCTGAGCCATTGGCCAAAGGGGTGAAAATTTGGGGGGCCACGCCCGCCAAATGGGCCAAATTTATTTTTCAGCCATTTTACCTGTTTTGACTTCCTTTTACCAAGAAAGGACCAGAGGGTTGAAAAGTGACCTGATTTCATTTGTAAAAAGCCAAGAAACTGCTTGGGAAACTGCCATTTCCTGAAACCGGAAGTGGCCTCCTCAAAACCGGAAGTGGTCCTTAAACACCTTTCTCCTTGACATTTTGGCCTTTAAATTCTTTTTGCATCCATTTTAGGGACTTTTGATCTCGTTTGGACACATTTCCTGCGTAACTGAGCCTTTGGCCAAAGGGGTGAAAATTTGGGGGGCCACGCCCGCCAAATGGGCCAAATTTATTTTTCAGCCATTTTACCTGTTTTGACTTCCTTTTACCAAGAAAGGACCAGAGGGTTGAAAAGTGACCTGATTTCATTTGTAAAAAGCCAAGAAACTGCTTGGGAAACTGCCATTTCCTGAAACCGGAAGTGGCCTCCTCAAAACCGGAAGTGGTCCTTAAACACCTTTCTCCTTGACATTTTGGCCTTTAAATTTTTTTGCATCCATTTTAGGGACTTTTGATCTCGTTTGGACACATTTCCTGCCTAACTGAGCCATTGGCCAAAGGGGTGAAAATTTGGGGGGCCACGCCCGCCAAATGGGCCAAATTTATTTTTCAGCCATTTTACCTGTTTTGACTTCCTTTTACCAAGAAAGGACCAGAGGGTTGAAAAGTGACCTGATTTCATTTGTAAAAAGCCAAGAAACTGCTTGGGAAACTGCCATTTCCTGAAACCGGAAGTGGCCTCCTCAAAACCGGAAGTGGTCCTTAAACACCTTTCTCCTTGACATTTTGGCCTTTAAATTCTTTTTGCATCCATTTTAGGGACTTTTGATCTCGTTTGGACACATTTCCTGCCTAACTGAGCCATTGGCCAAAGGGGTGAAAATTTGGGGGGCCACGCCTGCCAAATGGGCCAAATTTATTTTTCAGCCATTTTACCTGTTTTGACTTCCTTTTACCAAGAAAGGACCAGAGGGTTGAAAAGTGACCTGATTTCATTTGTAAAAAGCCAAGAAACTGCTTGGGAAACTGCCATTTCCTGAAACCGGAAGTGGCCTCCTCAAAACCGGAAGTGGCCCTTAAACACCTTTCTCCTTGACATTTTGGCCTTTAAATTCTTTTTGCATCCATTTTAGGGACTTTTGATCTCGTTTGGACACATTTCCTGCATATCTGAGCCATTGGCCAAAGGGGTGAAAATTTGGGGGGCCACGCCCGCCAAATGGGCCAAATTTATTTTTCAGCCATTTTACCTGTTTTGACTTCCTTTTACCAAGAAAGGACCAGAGGGTTGAAAAGTGACCTGATTTCATTTGTAAAAAGCCAAGAAACTGCTTGGGAAACTGCCATTTCCTGAAACCAGAAGTGGGCTCCTCAAAACCGGAAGTGGCCCTTAAACACCTTTCTCCTTGACATTTTGGTCTTTAAATTCTTTTTGCATCCATTTTAGGGACTTTTGATCTCGTTTGGACACATTTCCTGCGTAACTGACCCTTTGGCCAAAGGGGTGAAAATTTGGGGGGCCACGCCCGCCAAATGGGCCAAATTTATTTTTCAGCCATTTTACCTGTTTTGACTTCCTTTTACCAAGAAAGGACCAGAGGGTTGAAAAGTGACCTGATTTCATTTGTAAAAAGCCAAGAAACTGCTTGGGAAACTGCCATTTCCTGAAACCGGAAGTGGCCTCCTCAAAACCGGAAGTGGCCCTTAAACACCTTTCTCCTTGACATTTTGGTCTTTAAATTCTTTTTGCATCCATTTTAGGGACTTTTGATTTCGTTTGGACACATTTCCTGCGTATCTGAGCCATTGGCCAAAGGGGTGAAAATTTGGGGGTCCACGCCCGCCAAATGGGCCAAATTTATTTTTCAGCCATTTTACCTGTTTTGACTTCCTTTTACCAAGAAAGGACCAGAGGGTTGAAAAGTGACCTGATTTCATTTGTAAAAAGCCAAGAAACTGCTTGGGGAACTGCCATTTCCTGAAACCGGAAGTGGCATCCTCAAAACCGGAAGTGGTCCTTAAACACCTTTCTCCTTGACATTTTGGCCTTTAAATTTTTTTTGCATCCATTTTAGGGACTTTTGATCTCGTTTGGACACATTTCCTGCCTAACTGAGCCATTGGCCAAAGGGGTGAAAATTTGGGGGGCCACGCCCGCCAAATGGGCCAAATTTATTTTTCAGCCATTTTACCTGTTTTGACTTCCTTTTTCCAAGAAAGGACCAGAGGGTTGAAAAGTGACCTGATTTCATTTGTAAAAAGCCAAGAAACTGCTTGGGAAACTGCCATTTCCTGAAACCGGAAGTGGCCTCCTCAAAACCGGAAGTGGTCCTTAAACACCTTTCTCCTTGACATTTTGGCCTTTAAATTCTTTTTGCATCCATTTTAGGGACTTTTGATCTCGTTTGGACACATTTCCTGCCTAACTGAGCCATTGGCCAAAGGGGTGAAAATTTGGGGGGCCACGCCTGCCAAATGGGCCAAATTTATTTTTCAGCCATTTTACCTGTTTTGACTTCCTTTTACCAAGAAAGGACCAGAGGGTTGAAAAGTGACCTGATTTCATTTGTAAAAAGCCAAGAAACTGCTTGGGAAACTGCCATTTCCTGAAACCGGAAGTGGCCTCCTCAAAACCGGAAGTGGCCCTTAAACACCTTTCTCCTTGACATTTTGGCCTTTAAATTCTTTTTGCATCCATTTTAGGGACTTTTGATTTCGTTTGGACACATTTCCTGCATATCTGAGCCATTGGCCAAAGGGGTGAAAATTTGGGGGGCCACGCCCGCCAAATGGGCCAAATTTATTTTTCAGCCATTTTACCTGTTTTGACTTCCTTTTACCAAGAAAGGACCAGAGGGTTGAAAAGTGACCTGATTTCATTTGTAAAAAGCCAAGAAACTGCTTGGGAAACTGCCATTTCCTGAAACCAGAAGTGGGCTCCTCAAAACCGGAAGTGGCCCTTAAACACCTTTCTCCTTGACATTTTGGTCTTTAAATTCTTTTTGCATCCATTTTAGGGACTTTTGATCTCGTTTGGACACATTTCCTGCGTAACTGACCCTTTGGCCAAAGGGGTGAAAATTTGGGGGGCCACGCCCGCCAAATGGGCCAAATTTATTTTTCAGCCATTTTACCTGTTTTGACTTCCTTTTACCAAGAAAGGACCAGAGGGTTGAAAAGTGACCTGATTTCATTTGTAAAAAGCCAAGAAACTGCTTGGGAAACTGCCATTTCCTGAAACCGGAAGTGGCCTCATCAAAACCGGAAGTGGCCCTTAAACACCTTTCTCCTTGACATTTTGGCCTTTAAATTCTTTTTGCATCCATTTTAGGGACTTTTGATTTCGTTTGGACACATTTCCTGCGTATCTGAGCCATTGGCCAAAGGGGTGAAAATTTGGGGGGCCACGCCCGCCAAATGGGCCAAATTTATTTTTCAGCCATTTTACCTGTTTTGACTTCCTTTTACCAAGAAAGGACCAGAGGGTTGAAAAGTGACCTGATTTCATTTGTAAAAAGCCAAGAAACTGCTTGGGAAACTGCCATTTCCTGAAACCGGAAGTGGCCTCCTCAAAACCGGAAGTGGCCCTTAAACACCATTCTCCTTGACATTTTGGTCTTTAAATTCTTTTTGCATCCATTTTAGGGACTTTTGATCTCGTTTGGACACATTTCCTGCGTAACTGAGCCTTTGGCCAAAGGGGTGAAAATTTGGGGGGCCACGCCCGCCAAATGGGCCAAATTTATTTTTCAGCCATTTTACCTGTTTTGACTTCCTTTTACCAAGAAAGGACCAGAGGGTTGAAAAGTGACCTGATTTCATTTGTAAAAAGCCAAGAAACTGCTTGGGAAACTGCCATTTCCTGAAACCGGAAGTGGCCTCCTCAAAACCGGAAGTGGCCCTTAAACACCTTTCTCCTTGACATTTTGGTCTTTAAATTCTTTTTGCATCCATTTTAGGGACTTTTGATTTCGTTTGGACACATTTCCTGCGTATCTGAGCCATTGGCCAAAGAGGTGAAAATTTGGGGGGCCACGCCCGCCAAATGGGCCAAATTTATTTTTCAGCCATTTTACCTGTTTTGACTTCCTTTTACCAAGAAAGGACCAGAGGGTTGAAAAGTGACCTGATTTCATTTGTAAAAAGCCAAGAAACTGCTTGGGAAACTGCCATTTCCTGAAACCGGAAGTGGCCTCCTCAAAACCGGAAGTGGCCCTTAAACACCTTTCTCCTTGACATTTTGGCCTTTAAATTCTTTTTGCATCCATTTTAGGGACTTTTGATTTCGTTTGGACACATTTCCTGCGTATCTGAGCCATTGGCCAAAGGGGTGAAAATTTGGGGGGCCACGCCCGCCAAATGGGCCAAATTTATTTTTCAGCCATTTTACCTGTTTTGACTTCCTTTTACCAAGAAAGGACCAGAGGGTTGAAAAGTGACCTGATTTCATTTGTAAAAAGCCAAGAAACTGCTTGGGAAACTGCCATTTCCTGAAACCGGAAGTGGCCTCCTCAAAACCGGAAGTGGTCCTTAAACACCTTTCTCCTTGACATTTTGGCCTTTAAATTCTTTTTGCATCCATTTTAGGGACTTTTGATCTCATTTGGACACATTTCCTGCGTAACTGAGCCTTTGGCCAAAGGGGTGAAAATTTGGGGGGCCACGCCCGCCAAATGGGCCAAATTTATTTTTCAGCCATTTTACCTGTTTTGACTTCCTTTTACCAAGAAAGGACCAGAGGGTTGAAAAGTGACCTGATTTCATTTGTAAAAAGCCAAGAAACTGCTTGGGAAACTGCCATTTCCTGAAACCGGAAGTGGCCTCCTCAAAACCGGAAGTGGCCCTTAAACACCTTTCTCCTTGACATTTTGGCCTTTAAATTCTTTTTGCATCCATTTTAGGGACTTTTGATTTCGTTTGGACACATTTCCTGCGTATCTGAGCCATTGGCCAAAGGGGTGAAAATTTGGGGGGCCAAGCCCGCCAAATGGGCCAAATTTATTTTTCAGCCATTTTACCTGTTTTGACTTCCTTTTACCAAGAAAGGACCAGAGGGTTGAAAAGTGACCTGATTTCATTTGTAAAAAGCCAAGAAACTGCTTGGGAAACTGCCATTTCCTGAAACCGGAAGTGGCCTCCTCAAAACCGGAAGTGGCCCTTAAACACCTTTCTCCTTGACATTTTGGTCTTTAAATTCTTTTTGCATCCATTTTAAGGACTTTTGATTTCGTTTGGACACATTTCCTGCGTATCTGAGCCATTGGCCAAAGGGGTGAAAATTTGGGGGGCCACGCCCGCCAAATGGGCCAAATTTATTTTTCAGCCATTTTACCTGTTTTGACTTCCTTTTACCAAGAAAGGACCAGAGGGTTGAAAAGTGACCTGATTTCATTTGTAAAAAGCCAAGAAACTGCTTGGGAAACTGCCATTTCCTGAAACCGGAAGTGGCCTCCTCAAAACCGGAAGTGGTCCTTAAACACCTTTCTCCTTGACATTTTGGCCTTTAAATTTTTTTTGCATCCATTTTAGGGACTTTTGATCTCGTTTGGACACATTTCCTGCCTAACTGAGCCATTGGCCAAAGGGGTGAAAATTTGGGGGGCCACGCCCGCCAAATGGGCCAAATTTATTTTTCAGCCATTTTACCTGTTTTGACTTCCTTTTACCAAGAAAGGACCAGAGGGTTGAAAAGTGACCTGATTTCATTTGTAAAAAGCCAAGAAACTGCTTGGGAAACTGCCATTTCCTGAAACCGGAAGTGGCCTCCTCAAAACCGGAAGTGGTCCTTAAACACCTTTCTCCTTGACATTTTGGCCTTTAAATTCTTTTTGCATCCATTTTAGGGACTTTTGATCTCGTTTGGACACATTTCCTGCCTAACTGAGCCATTGGCCAAAGGGGTGAAAATTTGGGGGGCCACGCCCGCCAAATGGGCCAAATTTATTTTTCAGCCATTTTACCTGTTTTGACTTCCTTTTACCAAGAAAGGACCAGAGGGTTGAAAAGTGACCTGATTTCATTTGTAAAAAGCCAAGAAACTGCTTGGGAAACTGCCATTTCCTGAAACCGGAAGTGGCCTCCTCAAAACCGGAAGTGGCCCTTAAACACCCTTCTCCTTGACATTTTGGTCTTTAAATTCTTTTTGCATCCATTTTAGGGACTTTTGATCTCGTTTGGACACATTTCCTGCGTATCTGAGCCATTGGCCAAAGGGGTGAAAATTTGGGGGGCCACGCCCGCCAAATGGGCCAAATTTATTTTTCAGCCATTTTACCTGTTTTGACTTCCTTTTACCAAGAAAGGACCAGAGGGTTGAAAAGTGACCTGATTTCATTTGTAAAAAGCCAAGAAACTGCTTGGGAAACTGCCATTTCCTGAAACCGGAAGTGGCCTCCTCAAAACCGGAAGTGGCCCTTAAACACCTTTCTCCTTGACATTTTGGCCTTTAAATTCTTTTTGCATCCATTTTAGGGACTTTTGATTTCGTTTGGACACATTTCCTGCGTATCTGAGCCATTGGCCAAAGGGGTGAAAATTTGGGGGGCCACGCCCGCCAAATGGGCCAAATTTATTTTTCAGCCATTTTACCTGTTTTGACTTCCTTTTACCAAGAAAGGACCAGAGGGTTGAAAAGTGACCTGATTTCATTTGTAAAAAGCCAAGAAACTGCTTGGGAAACTGCCATTTCCTGAAACCGGAAGTGGCCTCCTCAAAACCGGAAGTGGTCCTTAAACACCTTTCTCCTTGACATTTTGGCCTTTAAATTCTTTTTGCATCCATTTTAGGGACTTTTGATCTCGTTTGGACACATTTCCTGCGTAACTGAGCCTTTGGCCAAAGGGGTGAAAATTTGGGGGGCCACGCCCGCCAAATGGGCCAAATTTATTTTTCAGCCATTTTACCTGTTTTGACTTCCTTTTACCAAGAAAGGACCAGAGGGTTGAAAAGTGACCTGATTTCATTTGTAAAAAGCCAAGAAACTGCTTGGGAAACTGCCATTTCCTGAAACCGGAAGTGGCCTCCTCAAAACCGGAAGTGGCCCTTAAACACCTTTCTCCTTGACATTTTGGCCTTTAAATTCTTTTTGCATCCATTTTAGGGACTTTTGATATCGTTTGGACACATTTCCTGCATATCTGAGCCATTGGCCAAAGGGGTGAAAATTTGGGGGGCCACGCCCGCCAAATGGGCCAAATTTATTTTTCAGCCATTTTACCTGTTTTGACTTCCTTTTACCAAGAAAGGACCAGAGGGTTGAAAAGTGACCTGATTTCATTTGTAAAAAGCCAAGAAACTGCTTGGGAAACTGCCATTTCCTGAAACCGGAAGTGGGCTCCTCAAAACCGGAAGTGGCCCTTAAACACCTTTCTCCTTGACATTTTGGTCTTTAAATTCTTTTTGCATCCATTTTAGGGACTTTTGATTTCGTTTGGACACATTTCCTGCGTATCTGAGCCATTGGCCAAAGGGGTGAAAATTTGGGGGGCCACGCCCGCCAAATGGGCCAAATTTATTTTTCAGCCATTTTACCTGTTTTGACTTCCTTTTACCAAGAAAGGACCAGAGGGTTGAAAAGTGACCTGATTTCATTTGTAAAAAGCCAAGAAACTGCTTGGGAAACTGCCATTTCCTGAAACCGGAAGTGGCCTCCTCAAAACCGGAAGTGGCCCTTAAACACCTTTCTCCTTGACATTTTGGCCTTTAAATTTTTTTTGCATCCATTTTAGGGACTTTTGATCTCGTTTGGACACATTTCCTGCCTAACTGAGCCATTGGCCAAAGGGGTGAAAATTTGGGGGGCCACGCCCGCCAAATGGGCCAAATTTATTTTTCAGCCATTTTACCTGTTTTGACTTCCTTTTACCAAGAAAGGACCAGAGGGTTGAAAAGTGACCTGATTTCATTTGTAAAAAGCCAAGAAACTGCTTGGGAAACTGCCATTTCCTGAAACCGGAAGTGGCCTCCTCAAAACCGGAAGTGGTCCTTAAACACCTTTCTCCTTGACATTTTGGCCTTTAAATTCTTTTTGCATCCATTTTAGGGACTTTTGATCTCGTTTGGACACATTTCCTGCCTAACTGAGCCATTTGCCAAAGGGGTGAAAATTTGGGGGGCCACGCCCGCCAAATGGGCCAAATTTATTTTTCAGCCATTTTACCTGTTTTGACTTCCTTTTACCAAGAAAGGACCAGAGGGTTGAAAAGTGACCTGATTTCATTTGTAAAAAGCCAAGAAACTGCTTGGGAAACTGCCATTTCCTGAAACCGGAAGTGGCCTCCTCAAAACCGGAAGTGGCCCTTAAACACCTTTCTCCTTCACATTTTGGTCTTTAAATTCTTTTTGCATCCATTTTAGGGACTTTTGATCTCGTTTGGACACATTTCCTGCGTATCTGAGCCATTGGCCAAAGGGGTGAAAATTTGGGGGGCCACGCCCGCCAAATGGGCCAAATTTATTTTTCAGCCATTTTACCTGTTTTGACTTCCTTTTACCAAGAAAGGACCAGAGGGTTGAAAAGTGACCTGATTTCATTTGTAAAAAGCCAAGAAACTGCTTGGGAAACTGCCATTTCCTGAAACCGGAAGTGGCCTCCTCAAAACCGGAAGTGGCCCTTAAACACCTTTCTCCTTGACATTTTGGCCTTTAAATTCTTTTTGCATCCATTTTAGGGACTTTTGATTTCGTTTGGACACATTTCCTGCGTATCTGAGCCATTGGCCAAAGGGGTGAAAATTTGGGGGGCCACGCCCGCCAAATGGGCCAAATTTATTTTTCAGCCATTTTACCTGTTTTGACTTCCTTTTACCAAGAAAGGACCAGAGGGTTGAAAAGTGACCTGATTTCATTTGTAAAAAGCCAAGAAACTGCTTGGGAAACTGCCATTTCCTGAAACCGGAAGTGGCCTCCTCAAAACCGGAAGTGGTCCTTAAACACCTTTCTCCTTGACATTTTGGCCTTTAAATTCTTTTTGCATCCATTTTAGGGACTTTTGATCTCATTTGGACACATTTCCTGCGTAACTGAGCCTTTGGCCAAAGGGGTGAAAATTTGGGGGGCCACGCCCGCCAAATGGGCCAAATTTATTTTTCAGCCATTTTACCTGTTTTGACTTCCTTTTACCAAGAAAGGACCAGAGGGTTGAAAAGTGACCTGATTTCATTTGTAAAAAGCCAAGAAACTGCTTGGGAAACTGCCATTTCCTGAAACCGGAAGTGGCCTCCTCAAAACCGGAAGTGGCCCTTAAACACCTTTCTCCTTGACATTTTGGCCTTTAAATTCTTTTTGCATCCATTTTAGGGACTTTTGATTTCGTTTGGACACATTTCCTGCGTATCTGAGCCATTGGCCAAAGGGGTGAAAATTTGGGGGGCCAAGCCCGCCAAATGGGCCAAATTTATTTTTCAGCCATTTTACCTGTTTTGACTTCCTTTTACCAAGAAAGGACCAGAGGGTTGAAAAGTGACCTGATTTCATTTGTAAAAAGCCAAGAAACTGCTTGGGAAACTGCCATTTCCTGAAACCGGAAGTGGCCTCCTCAAAACCGGAAGTGGCCCTTAAACACCTTTCTCCTTGACATTTTGGTCTTTAAATTCTTTTTGCATCCATTTTAAGGACTTTTGATTTCGTTTGGACACATTTCCTGCGTATCTGAGCCATTGGCCAAAGGGGTGAAAATTTGGGGGTCCACGCCCGCCAAATGGGCCAAATTTATTTTTCAGCCATTTTACCTGTTTTGACTTCCTTTTACCAAGAAAGGACCAGAGGGTTGAAAAGTGACCTGATTTCATTTGTAAAAAGCCAAGAAACTGCTTGGGAAACTGCCATTTCCTGAAACCGGAAGTGGCCTCCTCAAAACCGGAAGTGGTCCTTAAACACCTTTCTCCTTGACATTTTGGCCTTTAAATTTTTTTTGCATCCATTTTAGGGACTTTTGATCTCGTTTGGACACATTTCCTGCCTAACTGAGCCATTGGCCAAAGGGGTGAAAATTTGGGGGGCCACGCCCGCCAAATGGGCCAAATTTATTTTTCAGCCATTTTACCTGTTTTGACTTCCTTTTACCAAGAAAGGACCAGAGGGTTGAAAAGTGACCTGATTTCATTTGTAAAAAGCCAAGAAACTGCTTGGGAAACTGCCATTTCCTGAAACCGGAAGTGGCCTCCTCAAAACCGGAAGTGGTCCTTAAACACCTTTCTCCTTGACATTTTGGCCTTTAAATTCTTTTTGCATCCATTTTAGGGACTTTTGATCTCGTTTGGACACATTTCCTGCCTAACTGAGCCATTGGCCAAAGGGGTGAAAATTTGGGGGGCCACGCCCGCCAAATGGGCCAAATTTATTTTTCAGCCATTTTACCTGTTTTGACTTCCTTTTACCAAGAAAGGACCAGAGGGTTGAAAAGTGACCTGATTTCATTTGTAAAAAGCCAAGAAACTGCTTGGGAAACTGCCATTTCCTGAAACCGGAAGTGGCCTCCTCAAAACCGGAAGTGGCCCTTAAACACCCTTCTCCTTGACATTTTGGTCTTTAAATTCTTTTTGCATCCATTTTAGGGACTTTTGATCTCGTTTGGACACATTTCCTGCGTATCTGAGCCATTGGCCAAAGGGGTGAAAATTTGGGGGGCCACGCCCGCCAAATGGGCCAAATTTATTTTTCAGCCATTTTACCTGTTTTGACTTCCTTTTACCAAGAAAGGACCAGAGGGTTGAAAAGTGACCTGATTTCATTTGTAAAAAGCCAAGAAACTGCTTGGGAAACTGCCATTTCCTGAAACCGGAAGTGGCCTCCTCAAAACCGGAAGTGGCCCTTAAACACCTTTCTCCTTGACATTTTGGCCTTTAAATTCTTTTTGCATCCATTTTAGGGACTTTTGATTTCGTTTGGACACATTTCCTGCGTATCTGAGCCATTGGCCAAAGGGGTGAAAATTTGGGGGGCCACGCCCGCCAAATGGGCCAAATTTATTTTTCAGCCATTTTACCTGTTTTGACTTCCTTTTACCAAGAAAGGACCAGAGGGTTGAAAAGTGACCTGATTTCATTTGTAAAAAGCCAAGAAACTGCTTGGGAAACTGCCATTTCCTGAAACCGGAAGTGGCCTCCTCAAAACCGGAAGTGGTCCTTAAACACCTTTCTCCTTGACATTTTGGCCTTTAAATTCTTTTTGCATCCATTTTAGGGACTTTTGATCTCGTTTGGACACATTTCCTGCGTAACTGAGCCTTTGGCCAAAGGGGTGAAAATTTGGGGGGCCACGCCCGCCAAATGGGCCAAATTTATTTTTCAGCCATTTTACCTGTTTTGACTTCCTTTTACCAAGAAAGGACCAGAGGGTTGAAAAGTGACCTGATTTCATTTGTAAAAAGCCAAGAAACTGCTTGGGAAACTGCCATTTCCTGAAACCGGAAGTGGCCTCCTCAAAACCGGAAGTGGCCCTTAAACACCTTTCTCCTTGACATTTTGGCCTTTAAATTCTTTTTGCATCCATTTTAGGGACTTTTG
This sequence comes from Aquarana catesbeiana, assembly GCF_042186555.1. Lineage (NCBI taxonomy): Eukaryota > Metazoa > Chordata > Amphibia > Anura > Ranidae > Aquarana > Aquarana catesbeiana. The sequence continues at coordinate 252,417,329 of NC_133331.1, forward strand.
ATTTCGTTTGGACACATTTCCTGCATATCTGAGCCATTGGCCAAAGGGGTGAAAATTTGGGGGGCCACGCCCGCCAAATGGGCCAAATTTATTTTTCAGCCATTTTACCTGTTTTGACTTCCTTTTACCAAGAAAGGACCAGAGGGTTGAAAAGTGACCTGATTTCATTTGTAAAAAGCCAAGAAACTGCTTGGGAAACTGCCATTTCCTGAAACCGGAAGTGGCCTCCTCAAAACCGGAAGTGGTCCTTAAACACCTTTCTCCTTGACATTTTGGCCTTTAAATTCTTTTTGCATCCATTTTAGGGACTTTTGATCTCATTTGGACACATTTCCTGCGTAACTGAGCCTTTGGCCAAAGGGGTGAAAATTTGGGGGGCCACGCCCGCCAAATGGGCCAAATTTATTTTTCAGCCATTTTACCTGTTTTGACTTCCTTTTACCAAGAAAGGACCAGAGGGTTGAAAAGTGACCTGATTTCATTTGTAAAAAGCCAAGAAACTGCTTGGGAAACTGCCATTTCCTGAAACCGGAAGTGGCCTCCTCAAAACCGGAAGTGGCCCTTAAACACCTTTCTCCTTGACATTTTGGCCTTTAAATTCTTTTTGCATCCATTTTAGGGACTTTTGATTTCGTTTGGACACATTTCCTGCTTATCTGAGCCATTGGCCAAAGGGGTGAAAATTTGGGGGGCCAAGCCCGCCAAATGGGCCAAATTTATTTTTCAGCCATTTTACCTGTTTTGACTTCCTTTTACCAAGAAAGGACCAGAGGGTTGAAAAGTGACCTGATTTCATTTGTAAAAAGCCAAGAAACTGCTTGGGAAACTGCCATTTCCTGAAACCGGAAGTGGCCTCCTCAAAACCGGAAGTGGCCCTTAAACACCTTTCTCCTTGACATTTTGGTCTTTAAATTCTTTTTGCATCCATTTTAAGGACTTTTGATTTCGTTTGGACACATTTCCTGCGTATCTGAGCCATTGGCCAAAGGGGTGAAAATTTGGGGGGCCACGCCCGCCAAATGGGCCAAATTTATTTTTCAGCCATTTTACCTGTTTTGACTTCCTTTTACCAAGAAAGGACCAGAGGGTTGAAAAGTGACCTGATTTCATTTGTAAAAAGCCAAGAAACTGCTTGGGAAACTGCCATTTCCTGAAACCGGAAGTGGCCTCCTCAAAACCGGAAGTGGTCCTTAAACACCTTTCTCCTTGACATTTTGGCCTTTAAATTTTTTTTGCATCCATTTTAGGGACTTTTGATCTCGTTTGGACACATTTCCTGCCTAACTGAGCCATTGGCCAAAGGGGTGAAAATTTGGGGGGCCACGCCCGCCAAATGGGCCAAATTTATTTTTCAGCCATTTTACCTGTTTTGACTTCCTTTTACCAAGAAAGGACCAGAGGGTTGAAAAGTGACCTGATTTCATTTGTAAAAAGCCAAGAAACTGCTTGGGAAACTGCCATTTCCTGAAACCGGAAGTGGCCTCCTCAAAACCGGAAGTGGTCCTTAAACACCTTTCTCCTTGACATTTTGGCCTTTAAATTCTTTTTGCATCCATTTTAGGGACTTTTGATCTCGTTTGGACACATTTCCTGCCTAACTGAGCCATTGGCCAAAGGGGTGAAAATTTGGGGGGCCACGCCCGCCAAATGGGCCAAATTTATTTTTCAGCCATTTTACCTGTTTTGACTTCCTTTTACCAAGAAAGGACCAGAGGGTTGAAAAGTGACCTGATTTCATTTGTAAAAAGCCAAGAAACTGCTTGGGAAACTGCCATTTCCTGAAACCGGAAGTGGCCTCCTCAAAACCGGAAGTGGCCCTTAAACACCCTTCTCCTTGACATTTTGGTCTTTAAATTCTTTTTGCATCCATTTTAGGGACTTTTGATCTCGTTTGGACACATTTCCTGCGTATCTGAGCCATTGGCCAAAGGGGTGAAAATTTGGGGGGCCACGCCCGCCAAATGGGCCAAATTTATTTTTCAGCCATTTTACCTGTTTTGACTTCCTTTTACCAAGAAAGGACCAGAGGGTTGAAAAGTGACCTGATTTCATTTGTAAAAAGCCAAGAAACTGCTTGGGAAACTGCCATTTCCTGAAACCGGAAGTGGCCTCCTCAAAACCGGAAGTGGCCCTTAAACACCTTTCTCCTTGACATTTTGGCCTTTAAATTCTTTTTGCATCCATTTTAGGGACTTTTGATTTCGTTTGGACACATTTCCTGCATATCTGAGCCATTGGCCAAAGGGGTGAAAATTTGGGGGGCCACGCCCGCCAAATGGGCCAAATTTATTTTTCAGCCATTTTACCTGTTTTGACTTCCTTTTACCAAGAAAGGACCAGAGGGTTGAAAAGTGACCTGATTTCATTTGTAAAAAGCCAAGAAACTGCTTGGGAAACTGCCATTTCCTGAAACCGGAAGTGGCCTCCTCAAAACCGGAAGTGGCCCTTAAACACCTTTCTCCTTGACATTTTGGCCTTTAAATTCTTTTTGCATCCATTTTAGGGACTTTTGATTTCGTTTGGACACATTTCCTGCATATCTGAGCCATTGGCCAAAGGGGTGAAAATTTGGGGGGCCACGCCCGCCAAATGGGCCAAATTTATTTTTCAGCCATTTTACCTGTTTTGACTTCCTTTTACCAAGAAAGGACCAGAGGGTTGAAAAGTGACCTGATTTCATTTGTAAAAAGCCAAGAAACTGCTTGGGAAACTGCCATTTCCTGAAACCGGAAGTGGCCTCCTCAAAACCGGAAGTGGCCCTTAAACACCTTTCTCCTTGACATTTTGGCCTTTAAATTCTTTTTGCATCCATTTTAGGGACTTTTGATTTCGTTTGGACACATTTCCTGCGTATCTGAGCCATTGGCCAAAGGGGTGAAAATTTGGGGGGCCACGCCCGCCAAATGGGCCAAATTTATTTTTCAGCCATTTTACCTGTTTTGACTTCCTTTTACCAAGAAAGGACCAGAGGGTTGAAAAGTGACCTGATTTCATTTGTAAAAAGCCAAGAAACTGCTTGGGAAACTGCCATTTCCTGAAACCGGAAGTGGCCTCCTCAAAACCGGAAGTGGTCCTTAAACACCTTTCTCCTTGACATTTTGGCCTTTAAATTCTTTTTGCATCCATTTTAGGGACTTTTGATCTCATTTGGACACATTTCCTGCGTAACTGAGCCTTTGGCCAAAGGGGTGAAAATTTGGGGGGCCACGCCCGCCAAATGGGCCAAATTTATTTTTCAGCCATTTTACCTGTTTTGACTTCCTTTTACCAAGAAAGGACCAGAGGGTTGAAAAGTGACCTGATTTCATTTGTAAAAAGCCAAGAAACTGCTTGGGAAACTGCCATTTCCTGAAACCGGAAGTGGCCTCCTCAAAACCGGAAGTGGCCCTTAAACACCTTTCTCCTTGACATTTTGGCCTTTAAATTCTTTTTGCATCCATTTTAGGGACTTTTGATTTCGTTTGGACACATTTCCTGCGTATCTGAGCCATTGGCCAAAGGGGTGAAAATTTGGGGGGCCAAGCCCGCCAAATGGGCCAAATTTATTTTTCAGCCATTTTACCTGTTTTGACTTCCTTTTACCAAGAAAGGACCAGAGGGTTGAAAAGTGACCTGATTTCATTTGTAAAAAGCCAAGAAACTGCTTGGGAAACTGCCATTTCCTGAAACCGGAAGTGGCCTCCTCAAAACCGGAAGTGGCCCTTAAACACCTTTCTCCTTGACATTTTGGTCTTTAAATTCTTTTTGCATCCATTTTAAGGACTTTTGATTTCGTTTGGACACATTTCCTGCGTATCTGAGCCATTGGCCAAAGGGGTGAAAATTTGGGGGGCCACGCCCGCCAAATGGGCCAAATTTATTTTTCAGCCATTTTACCTGTTTTGACTTCCTTTTACCAAGAAAGGACCAGAGGGTTGAAAAGTGACCTGATTTCATTTGTAAAAAGCCAAGAAACTGCTTGGGAAACTGCCATTTCCTGAAACCGGAAGTGGCCTCCTCAAAACCGGAAGTGGTCCTTAAACACCTTTCTCCTTGACATTTTGGCCTTTAAATTTTTTTTGCATCCATTTTAGGGACTTTTGATCTCGTTTGGACACATTTCCTGCGTAACTGAGCCTTTGGCCAAAGGGGTGAAAATTTGGGGGGCCACGCCCGCCAAATGGGCCAAATTTATTTTTCAGCCATTTTACCTGTTTTGACTTCCTTTTACCAAGAAAGGACCAGAGGGTTGAAAAGTGACCTGATTTCATTTGTAAAAAGCCAAGAAACTGCTTGGGAAACTGCCATTTCCTGAAACCGGAAGTGGCCTCCTCAAAACCGGAAGTGGTCCTTAAACACCTTTCTCCTTGACATTTTGGCCTTTAAATTCTTTTTGCATCCATTTTAGGGACTTTTGATCTCGTTTGGACACATTTCCTGCCTAACTGAGCCATTGGCCAAAGGGGTGAAAATTTGGGGGGCCACGCCCGCCAAATGGGCCAAATTTATTTTTCAGCCATTTTACCTGTTTTGACTTCCTTTTACCAAGAAAGGACCAGAGGGTTGAAAAGTGACCTGATTTCATTTGTAAAAAGCCAAGAAACTGCTTGGGAAACTGCCATTTCCTGAAACCGGAAGTGGCCTCCTCAAAACCGGAAGTGGCCCTTAAACACCCTTCTCCTTGACATTTTGGTCTTTAAATTCTTTTTGCATCCATTTTAGGGACTTTTGATCTCGTTTGGACACATTTCCTGCGTATCTGAGCCATTGGCCAAAGGGGTGAAAATTTGGGGGGCCACGCCCGCCAAATGGGCCAAATTTATTTTTCAGCCATTTTACCTGTTTTGACTTCCTTTTACCAAGAAAGGACCAGAGGGTTGAAAAGTGACCTGATTTCATTTGTAAAAAGCCAAGAAACTGCTTGGGAAACTGCCATTTCCTGAAACCGGAAGTGGCCTCCTCAAAACCGGAAGTGGCCCTTAAACACCTTTCTCCTTGACATTTTGGCCTTTAAATTCTTTTTGCATCCATTTTAGGGACTTTTGATTTCGTTTGGACACATTTCCTGCATATCTGAGCCATTGGCCAAAGGGGTGAAAATTTGGGGGGCCACGCCCGCCAAATGGGCCAAATTTATTTTTCAGCCATTTTACCTGTTTTGACTTCCTTTTACCAAGAAAGGACCAGAGGGTTGAAAAGTGACCTGATTTCATTTGTAAAAAGCCAAGAAACTGCTTGGGAAACTGCCATTTCCTGAAACCGGAAGTGGGCTCCTCAAAACCGGAAGTGGCCCTTAAACACCTTTCTCCTTGACATTTTGGTCTTTAAATTCTTTTTGCATCCATTTTAGGGACTTTTGATTTCGTTTGGACACATTTCCTGCGTATCTGAGCCATTGGCCAAAGGGGTGAAAATTTGGGGGGCCACGCCCGCCAAATGGGCCAAATTTATTTTTCAGCCATTTTACCTGTTTTGACTTCCTTTTACCAAGAAAGGACCAGAGGGTTGAAAAGTGACCTGATTTCATTTGTAAAAAGCCAAGAAACTGCTTGGGAAACTGCCATTTCCTGAAACCGGAAGTGGCCTCCTCAAAACCGGAAGTGGCCCTTAAACACCTTTCTCCTTGACATTTTGGCCTTTAAATTTTTTTTGCATCCATTTTAGGGACTTTTGATCTCGTTTGGACACATTTCCTGCCTAACTGAGCCATTGGCCAAAGGGGTGAAAATTTGGGGGGCCACGCCCGCCAAATGGGCCAAATTTATTTTTCAGCCATTTTACCTGTTTTGACTTCCTTTTACCAAGAAAGGACCAGAGGGTTGAAAAGTGACCTGATTTCATTTGTAAAAAGCCAAGAAACTGCTTGGGAAACTGCCATTTCCTGAAACCGGAAGTGGCCTCCTCAAAACCGGAAGTGGTCCTTAAACACCTTTCTCCTTGACATTTTGGCCTTTAAATTCTTTTTGCATCCATTTTAGGGACTTTTGATCTCGTTTGGACACATTTCCTGCCTAACTGAGCCATTGGCCAAAGGGGTGAAAATTTGGGGGGCCACGCCCGCCAAATGGGCCAAATTTATTTTTCAGCCATTTTACCTGTTTTGACTTCCTTTTACCAAGAAAGGACCAGAGGGTTGAAAAGTGACCTGATTTCATTTGTAAAAAGCCAAGAAACTGCTTGGGAAACTGCCATTTCCTGAAACCGGAAGTGGCCTCCTCAAAACCGGAAGTGGCCCTTAAACACCCTTCTCCTTGACATTTTGGTCTTTAAATTCTTTTTGCATCCATTTTAGGGACTTTTGATCTCGTTTGGACACATTTCCTGCGTATCTGAGCCATTGGCCAAAGGGGTGAAAATTTGGGGGGCCACGCCCGCCAAATGGGCCAAATTTATTTTTCAGCCATTTTACCTGTTTTGACTTCCTTTTACCAAGAAAGGACCAGAGGGTTGAAAAGTGACCTGATTTCATTTGTAAAAAGCCAAGAAACTGCTTGGGAAACTGCCATTTCCTGAAACCGGAAGTGGCCTCCTCAAAACCGGAAGTGGCCCTTAAACACCTTTCTCCTTGACATTTTGGCCTTTAAATTCTTTTTGCATCCATTTTAGGGACTTTTGATTTCGTTTGGACACATTTCCTGCGTATCTGAGCCATTGGCCAAAGGGGTGAAAATTTGGGGGGCCACGCCCGCCAAATGGGCCAAATTTATTTTTCAGCCATTTTACCTGTTTTGACTTCCTTTTACCAAGAAAGGACCAGAGGGTTGAAAAGTGACCTGATTTCATTTGTAAAAAGCCAAGAAACTGCTTGGGAAACTGCCATTTCCTGAAACCGGAAGTGGCCTCCTCAAAACCGGAAGTGGTCCTTAAACACCTTTCTCCTTGACATTTTGGCCTTTAAATTCTTTTTGCATCCATTTTAGGGACTTTTGATCTCGTTTGGACACATTTCCTGCGTAACTGAGCCTTTGGCCAAAGGGGTGAAAATTTGGGGGGCCACGCCCGCCAAATGGGCCAAATTTATTTTTCAGCCATTTTACCTGTTTTGACTTCCTTTTACCAAGAAAGGACCAGAGGGTTGAAAAGTGACCTGATTTCATTTGTAAAAAGCCAAGAAACTGCTTGGGAAACTGCCATTTCCTGAAACCGGAAGTGGCCTCCTCAAAACCGGAAGTGGCCCTTAAACACCTTTCTCCTTGACATTTTGGCCTTTAAATTCTTTTTGCATCCATTTTAGGGACTTTTGATTTCGTTTGGACACATTTCCTGCATATCTGAGCCATTGGCCAAAGGGGTGAAAATTTGGGGGGCCACGCCCGCCAAATGGGCCAAATTTATTTTTCAGCCATTTTACCTGTTTTGACTTCCTTTTACCAAGAAAGGACCAGAGGGTTGAAAAGTGACCTGATTTCATTTGTAAAAAGCCAAGAAACTGCTTGGGAAACTGCCATTTCCTGAAACCGGAAGTGGGCTCCTCAAAACCGGAAGTGGCCCTTAAACACCTTTCTCCTTGACATTTTGGTCTTTAAATTCTTTTTGCATCCATTTTAGGGACTTTTGATTTCGTTTGGACACATTTCCTGCGTATCTGAGCCATTGGCCAAAGGGGTGAAAATTTGGGGGGCCACGCCCGCCAAATGGGCCAAATTTATTTTTCAGCCATTTTACCTGTTTTGACTTCCTTTTACCAAGAAAGGACCAGAGGGTTGAAAAGTGACCTGATTTCATTTGTAAAAAGCCAAGAAACTGCTTGGGAAACTGCCATTTCCTGAAACCGGAAGTGGCCTCCTCAAAACCGGAAGTGGCCCTTAAACACCTTTCTCCTTGACATTTTGGCCTTTAAATTTTTTTTGCATCCATTTTAGGGACTTTTGATCTCGTTTGGACACATTTCCTGCCTAACTGAGCCATTGGCCAAAGGGGTGAAAATTTGGGGGGCCACGCCCGCCAAATGGGCCAAATTTATTTTTCAGCCATTTTACCTGTTTTGACTTCCTTTTACCAAGAAAGGACCAGAGGGTTGAAAAGTGACCTGATTTAATTTGTAAAAAGCCAAGAAACTGCTTGGGAAACTGCCATTTCCTGAAACCGGAAGTGGCCTCCTCAAAACCGGAAGTGGTCCTTAAACACCTTTCTCCTTGACATTTTGGCCTTTAAATTCTTTTTGCATCCATTTTAGGGACTTTTGATCTCGTTTGGACACATTTCCTGCCTAACTGAGCCATTGGCCAAAGGGGTGAAAATTTGGGGGGCCACGCCCGCCAAATGGGCCAAATTTATTTTTCAGCCATTTTACCTGTTTTGACTTCCTTTTACCAAGAAAGGACCAGAGGGTTGAAAAGTGACCTGATTTCATTTGTAAAAAGCCAAGAAACTGCTTGGGAAACTGCCATTTCCTGAAACCGGAAGTGGCCTCCTCAAAACCGGAAGTGGCCCTTAAACACCTTTCTCCTTGACATTTTGGTCTTTAAATTCTTTTTGCATCCATTTTAGGGACTTTTGATCTCGTTTGGACACATTTCCTGCGTATCTGAGCCATTGGCCAAAGGGGTGAAAATTTGGGGGGCCACGCCCGCCAAATGGGCCAAATTTATTTTTCAGCCATTTTACCTGTTTTGACTTCCTTTTACCAAGAAAGGACCAGAGGGTTGAAAAGTGACCTGATTTCATTTGTAAAAAGCCAAGAAACTGCTTGGGAAACTGCCATTTCCTGAAACCGGAAGTGGCCTCCTCAAAACCGGAAGTGGCCCTTAAACACCTTTCTCCTTGACATTTTGGCCTTTAAATTCTTTTTGCATCCATTTTAGGGACTTTTGATTTCGTTTGGACACATTTCCTGCGTATCTGAGCCATTGGCCAAAGGGGTGAAAATTTGGGGGGCCACGCCCGCCAAATGGGCCAAATTTATTTTTCAGCCATTTTACCTGTTTTGACTTCCTTTTACCAAGAAAGGACCAGAGGGTTGAAAAGTGACCTGATTTCATTTGTAAAAAGCCAAGAAACTGCTTGGGAAACTGCCATTTCCTGAAACCGGAAGTGGCCTCCTCAAAACCGGAAGTGGTCCTTAAACACCTTTCTCCTTGACATTTTGGCCTTTAAATTCTTTTTGCATCCATTTTAGGGACTTTTGATCTCATTTGGACACATTTCCTGCGTAACTGAGCCTTTGGCCAAAGGGGTGAAAATTTGGGGGGCCACGCCCGCCAAATGGGCCAAATTTATTTTTCAGCCATTTTACCTGTTTTGACTTCCTTTTACCAAGAAAGGACCAGAGGGTTGAAAAGTGACCTGATTTCATTTGTAAAAAGCCAAGAAACTGCTTGGGAAACTGCCATTTCCTGAAACCGGAAGTGGCCTCCTCAAAACCGGAAGTGGCCCTTAAACACCTTTCTCCTTGACATTTTGGCCTTTAAATTCTTTTTGCATCCATTTTAGGGACTTTTGATTTCGTTTGGACACATTTCCTGCGTATCTGAGCCATTGGCCAAAGGGGTGAAAATTTGGGGGGCCAAGCCCGCCAAATGGGCCAAATTTATTTTTCAGCCATTTTACCTGTTTTGACTTCCTTTTACCAAGAAAGGACCAGAGGGTTGAAAAGTGACCTGATTTCATTTGTAAAAAGCCAAGAAACTGCTTGGGAAACTGCCATTTCCTGAAACCGGAAGTGGCCTCCTCAAAACCGGAAGTGGCCCTTAAACACCTTTCTCCTTGACATTTTGGTCTTTAAATTCTTTTTGCATCCATTTTAAGGACTTTTGATTTCGTTTGGACACATTTCCTGCGTATCTGAGCCATTGGCCAAAGGGGTGAAAATTTGGGGGTCCACGCCCGCCAAATGGGCCAAATTTATTTTTCAGCCATTTTACCTGTTTTGACTTCCTTTTACCAAGAAAGGACCAGAGGGTTGAAAAGTGACCTGATTTCATTTGTAAAAAGCCAAGAAACTGCTTGGGAAACTGCCATTTCCTGAAACCGGAAGTGGCCTCCTCAAAACCGGAAGTGGTCCTTAAACACCTTTCTCCTTGACATTTTGGCCTTTAAATTTTTTTTGCATCCATTTTAGGGACTTTTGATCTCGTTTGGACACATTTCCTGCCTAACTGAGCCATTGGCCAAAGGGGTGAAAATTTGGGGGGCCACGCCCGCCAAATGGGCCAAATTTATTTTTCAGCCATTTTACCTGTTTTGACTTCCTTTTACCAAGAAAGGACCAGAGGGTTGAAAAGTGACCTGATTTCATTTGTAAAAAGCCAAGAAACTGCTTGGGAAACTGCCATTTCCTGAAACCGGAAGTGGCCTCCTCAAAACCGGAAGTGGTCCTTAAACACCTTTCTCCTTGACATTTTGGCCTTTAAATTCTTTTTGCATCCATTTTAGGGACTTTTGATCTCGTTTGGACACATTTCCTGCCTAACTGAGCCATTGGCCAAAGGGGTGAAAATTTGGGGGGCCACGCCCGCCAAATGGGCCAAATTTATTTTTCAGCCATTTTACCTGTTTTGACTTCCTTTTACCAAGAAAGGACCAGAGGGTTGAAAAGTGACCTGATTTCATTTGTAAAAAGCCAAGAAACTGCTTGGGAAACTGCCATTTCCTGAAACCGGAAGTGGCCTCCTCAAAACCGGAAGTGGCCCTTAAACACCCTTCTCCTTGACATTTTGGTCTTTAAATTCTTTTTGCATCCATTTTAGGGACTTTTGATCTCGTTTGGACACATTTCCTGCGTATCTGAGCCATTGGCCAAAGGGGTGAAAATTTGGGGGGCCACGCCCGCCAAATGGGCCAAATTTATTTTTCAGCCATTTTACCTGTTTTGACTTCCTTTTACCAAGAAAGGACCAGAGGGTTGAAAAGTGACCTGATTTCATTTGTAAAAAGCCAAGAAACTGCTTGGGAAACTGCCATTTCCTGAAACCGGAAGTGGCCTCCTCAAAACCGGAAGTGGTCCTTAAACACCTTTCTCCTTGACATTTTGGCCTTTAAATTCTTTTTGCATCCATTTTAGGGACTTTTGATCTCGTTTGGACACATTTCCTGCGTAACTGAGCCTTTGGCCAAAGGGGTGAAAATTTGGGGGGCCACGCCCGCCAAATGGGCCAAATTTATTTTTCAGCCATTTTACCTGTTTTGACTTCCTTTTACCAAGAAAGGACCAGAGGGTTGAAAAGTGACCTGATTTCATTTGTAAAAAGCCAAGAAACTGCTTGGGAAACTGCCATTTCCTGAAACCGGAAGTGGCCTCCTCAAAACCGGAAGTGGCCCTTAAACACCTTTCTCCTTGACATTTTGGCCTTTAAATTCTTTTTGCATCCATTTTAGGGACTTTTGATTTCGTTTGGACACATTTCCTGCATATCTGAGCCATTGGCCAAAGGGGTGAAAATTTGGGGGGCCACGCCCGCCAAATGGGCCAAATTTATTTTTCAGCCATTTTACCTGTTTTGACTTCCTTTTACCAAGAAAGGACCAGAGGGTTGAAAAGTGACCTGATTTCATTTGTAAAAAGCCAAGAAACTGCTTGGGAAACTGCCATTTCCTGAAACCGGAAGTGGGCTCCTCAAAACCGGAAGTGGCCCTTAAACACCTTTCTCCTTGACATTTTGGTCTTTAAATTCTTTTTGCATCCATTTTAGGGACTTTTGATTTCGTTTGGACACATTTCCTGCGTATCTGAGCCATTGGCCAAAGGGGTGAAAATTTGGGGGGCCACGCCCGCCAAATGGGCCAAATTTATTTTTCAGCCATTTTACCTGTTTTGACTTCCTTTTACCAAGAAAGGACCAGAGGGTTGAAAAGTGACCTGATTTCATTTGTAAAAAGCCAAGAAACTGCTTGGGAAACTGCCATTTCCTGAAACCGGAAGTGGCCTCCTCAAAACCGGAAGTGGCCCTTAAACACCTTTCTCCTTGACATTTTGGCCTTTAAATTTTTTTTGCATCCATTTTAGGGACTTTTGATCTCGTTTGGACACATTTCCTGCCTAACTGAGCCATTGGCCAAAGGGGTGAAAATTTGGGGGGCCACGCCCGCCAAATGGGCCAAATTTATTTTTCAGCCATTTTACCTGTTTTGACTTCCTTTTACCAAGAAAGGACCAGAGGGTTGAAAAGTGACCTGATTTCATTTGTAAAAAGCCAAGAAACTGCTTGGGAAACTGCCATTTCCTGAAACCGGAAGTGGCCTCCTCAAAACCGGAAGTGGTCCTTAAACACCTTTCTCCTTGACATTTTGGCCTTTAAATTCTTTTTGCATCCATTTTAGGGACTTTTGATCTCGTTTGGACACATTTCCTGCCTAACTGAGCCATTGGCCAAAGGGGTGAAAATTTGGGGGGCCACGCCTGCCAAATGGGCCAAATTTATTTTTCAGCCATTTTACCTGTTTTGACTTCCTTTTACCAAGAAAGGACCAGAGGGTTGAAAAGTGACCTGATTTCATTTGTAAAAAGCCAAGAAACTGCTTGGGAAACTGCCATTTCCTGAAACCGGAAGTGGCCTCCTCAAAACCGGAAGTGGCCCTTAAACACCTTTCTCCTTGACATTTTGGCCTTTAAATTCTTTTTGCATCCATTTTAGGGACTTTTGATTTCGTTTGGACACATTTCCTGCATATCTGAGCCATTGGCCAAAGGGGTGAAAATTTGGGCGGCCACGCCCGCCAAATGGGCCAAATTTATTTTTCAGCCATTTTACCTGTTTTGACTTCCTTTTACCAAGAAAGGACCAGAGGGTTGAAAAGTGACCTGATTTCATTTGTAAAAAGCCAAGAAACTGCTTGGGAAACTGCCATTTCCTGAAACCAGAAGTGGGCTCCTCAAAACCGGAAGTGGCCCTTAAACACCTTTCTCCTTGACATTTTGGTCTTTAAATTCTTTTTGCATCCATTTTAGGGACTTTTGATCTCGTTTGGACACATTTCCTGCTTAACTGACCCTTTGGCCAAAGGGGTGAAAATTTGGGGCGCCACGCCCGCCAAATGGGCCAAATTTATTTTTCAGCCATTTTACCTGTTTTGACTTCCTTTTACCAAGAAAGGACCAGAGGGTTGAAAAGTGACCTGATTTCATTTGTAAAAAGCCAAGAAACTGCTTGGGAAACTGCCATTTCCTGAAACCGGAAGTGGCCTCATCAAAACCGGAAGTGGCCCTTAAACACCTTTCTCCTTGACATTTTGGCCTTTAAATTCTTTTTGCATCCATTTTAGGGACTTTTGATTTCGTTTGGACACATTTCCTGCGTATCTGAGCCATTGGCCAAAGGGGTGAAAATTTGGGGGGCCACGCCCGCCAAATGGGCCAAATTTATTTTTCAGCCATTTTACCTGTTTTGACTTCCTTTTACCAAGAAAGGACCAGAGGGTTGAAAAGTGACCTGATTTCATTTGTAAAAAGCCAAGAAACTGCTTGGGAAACTGCCATTTCCTGAAACCGGAAGTGGCCTCCTCAAAACCGGAAGTGGTCCTTAAACACCTTTCTCCTTGACATTTTGGCCTTTAAATTCTTTTTGCATCCATTTTAGGGACTTTTGATCTCGTTTGGACACATTTCCTGCCTAACTGAGCCATTGGCCAAAGGGGTGAAAATTTGGGGGGCCACGCCCGCCAAATGGGCCAAATTTATTTTTCAGCCATTTTACCTGTTTTGACTTCCTTTTACCAAGAAAGGACCAGAGGGTTGAAAAGTGACCTGATTTCATTTGTAAAAAGCCAAGAAACTGCTTGGGAAACTGCCATTTCCTGAAACCGGAAGTGGCCTCCTCAAAACCGGAAGTGGCCCTTAAACACCATTCTCCTTGACATTTTGGTCTTTAAATTCTTTTTGCATCCATTTTAGGGACTTTTGATCTCGTTTGGACACATTTCCTGCGTAACTGAGCCTTTGGCCAAAGGGGTGAAAATTTGGGGGGCCACGCCCGCCAAATGGGCCAAATTTATTTTTCAGCCATTTTACCTGTTTTGACTTCCTTTTACCAAGAAAGGACCAGAGGGTTGAAAAGTGACCTGATTTCATTTGTAAAAAGCCAAGAAACTGCTTGGGAAACTGCCATTTCCTGAAACCGGAAGTGGCCTCCTCAAAACCGGAAGTGGCCCTTAAACACCTTTCTCCTTGACATTTTGGTCTTTAAATTCTTTTTGCATCCATTTTAGGGACTTTTGATTTCGTTTGGACACATTTCCTGCGTATCTGAGCCATTGGCCAAAGAGGTGAAAATTTGGGGGGCCACGCCCGCCAAATGGGCCAAATTTATTTTTCAGCCATTTTACCTGTTTTGACTTCCTTTTACCAAGAAAGGACCAGAGGGTTGAAAAGTGACCTGATTTCATTTGTAAAAAGCCAAGAAACTGCTTGGGAAACTGCCATTTCCTGAAACCGGAAGTGGCCTCCTCAAAACCGGAAGTGGTCCTTAAACACCTTTCTCCTTGACATTTTGGCCTTTAAATTCTTTTTGCATCCATTTTAGGGACTTTTGATCTCGTTTGGACACATTTCCTGCCTAACTGAGCCATTGGCCAAAGGGGTGAAAATTTGGGGGGCCACGCCCGCCAAATGGGCCAAATTTATTTTTCAGCCATTTTACCTGTTTTGACTTCCTTTTACCAAGAAAGGACCAGAGGGTTGAAAAGTGACCTGATTTCATTTGTAAAAAGCCAAGAAACTGCTTGGGAAACTGCCATTTCCTGAAACCGGAAGTGGCCTCCTCAAAACCGGAAGTGGCCCTTAAACACCTTTCTCCTTGACATTTTGGTCTTTAAATTCTTTTTGCATCCATTTTAGGGACTTTTGATCTCGTTTGGACACATTTCCTGCGTATCTGAGCCATTGGCCAAAGGGGTGAAAATTTGGGGGGCCACGCCCGCCAAATGGGCCAAATTTATTTTTCAGCCATTTTACCTGTTTTGACTTCCTTTTACCAAGAAAGGACCAGAGGGTTGAAAAGTGACCTGATTTCATTTGTAAAAAGCCAAGAAACTGCTTGGGAAACTGCCATTTCCTGAAACCGGAAGTGGCCTCCTCAAAACCGGAAGTGGCCCTTAAACACCTTTCTCCTTGACATTTTGGCCTTTAAATTCTTTTTGCATCCATTTTAGGGACTTTTGATTTCGTTTGGACACATTTCCTGCGTATCTGAGCCATTGGCCAAAGGGGTGAAAATTTGGGGGGCCACGCCCGCCAAATGGGCCAAATTTATTTTTCAGCCATTTTACCTGTTTTGACTTCCTTTTACCAAGAAAGGACCAGAGGGTTGAAAAGTGACCTGATTTCATTTGTAAAAATCCAAGAAACTGCTTGGGAAACTGCCATTTCCTGAAACCGGAAGTGGCCTCCTCAAAACCGGAAGTGGTCCTTAAACACCTTTCTCCTTGACATTTTGGCCTTTAAATTCTTTTTGCATCCATTTTAGGGACTTTTGATCTCATTTGGACACATTTCCTGCGTAACTGAGCCTTTGGCCAAAGGGGTGAAAATTTGGGGGGCCACGCCCGCCAAATGGGCCAAATTTATTTTTCAGCCATTTTACCTGTTTTGACTTCCTTTTACCAAGAAAGGACCAGAGGGTTGAAAAGTGACCTGATTTCATTTGTAAAAAGCCAAGAAACTGCTTGGGAAACTGCCATTTCCTGAAACCGGAAGTGGCCTCCTCAAAACCGGAAGTGGCCCTTAAACACCTTTCTCCTTGACATTTTGGCCTTTAAATTCTTTTTGCATCCATTTTAGGGACTTTTGATTTCGTTTGGACACATTTCCTGCGTATCTGAGCCATTGGCCAAAGGGGTGAAAATTTGGGGGGCCAAGCCCGCCAAATGGGCCAAATTTATTTTTCAGCCATTTTACCTGTTTTGACTTCCTTTTACCAAGAAAGGACCAGAGGGTTGAAAAGTGACCTGATTTCATTTGTAAAAAGCCAAGAAACTGCTTGGGAAACTGCCATTTCCTGAAACCGGAAGTGGCCTCCTCAAAACCGGAAGTGGCCCTTAAACACCTTTCTCCTTGACATTTTGGTCTTTAAATTCTTTTTGCATCCATTTTAAGGACTTTTGATTTCGTTTGGACACATTTCCTGCGTATCTGAGCCATTGGCCAAAGGGGTGAAAATTTGGGGGTCCACGCCCGCCAAATGGGCCAAATTTATTTTTCAGCCATTTTACCTGTTTTGACTTCCTTTTACCAAGAAAGGACCAGAGGGTTGAAAAGTGACCTGATTTCATTTGTAAAAAGCCAAGAAACTGCTTGGGAAACTGCCATTTCCTGAAACCGGAAGTGGCCTCCTCAAAACCGGAAGTGGTCCTTAAACACCTTTCTCCTTGACATTTTGGCCTTTAAATTTTTTTTGCATCCATTTTAGGGACTTTTGATCTCGTTTGGACACATTTCCTGCCTAACTGAGCCATTGGCCAAAGGGGTGAAAATTTGGGGGGCCACGCCCGCCAAATGGGCCAAATTTATTTTTCAGCCATTTTACCTGTTTTGACTTCCTTTTACCAAGAAAGGACCAGAGGGTTGAAAAGTGACCTGATTTCATTTGTAAAAAGCCAAGAAACTGCTTGGGAAACTGCCATTTCCTGAAACCGGAAGTGGCCTCCTCAAAACCGGAAGTGGTCCTTAAACACCTTTCTCCTTGACATTTTGGCCTTTAAATTCTTTTTGCATCCATTTTAGGGACTTTTGATCTCGTTTGGACACATTTCCTGCCTAACTGAGCCATTGGCCAAAGGGGTGAAAATTTGGGGGGCCACGCCTGCCAAATGGGCCAAATTTATTTTTCAGCCATTTTACCTGTTTTGACTTCCTTTTACCAAGAAAGGACCAGAGGGTTGAAAAGTGACCTGATTTCATTTGTAAAAAGCCAAGAAACTGCTTGGGAAACTGCCATTTCCTGAAACCGGAAGTGGCCTCCTCAAAACCGGAAGTGGCCCTTAAACACCTTTCTCCTTGACATTTTGGCCTTTAAATTCTTTTTGCATCCATTTTAGGGACTTTTGATTTCGTTTGGACACATTTCCTGCATATCTGAGCCATTGGCCAAAGGGGTGAAAATTTGGGCGGCCACGCCCGCCAAATGGGCCAAATTTATTTTTCAGCCATTTTACCTGTTTTGACTTCCTTTTACCAAGAAAGGACCAGAGGGTTGAAAAGTGACCTGATTTCATTTGTAAAAAGCCAAGAAACTGCGTGGGAAACTGCCATTTCCTGAAACCAGAAGTGGGCTCCTCAAAACCGGAAGTGGCCCTTAAACACCTTTCTCCTTGACATTTTGGTCTTTAAATTCTTTTTGCATCCATTTTAGGGACTTTTGATCTCGTTTGGACACATTTCCTGCGTAACTGACCCTTTGGC
Source organism: Aquarana catesbeiana (assembly GCF_042186555.1). Classification (NCBI taxonomy): domain Eukaryota; kingdom Metazoa; phylum Chordata; class Amphibia; order Anura; family Ranidae; genus Aquarana; species Aquarana catesbeiana. Next base: position 252,434,640 of record NC_133331.1, read on the forward strand.
CAAAGGGGTGAAAATTTGGGGGGCCACGCCCGCCAAATGGGCCAAATTTATTTTTCAGCCATTTTACCTGTTTTGACTTCCTTTTACCAAGAAAGGACCAGAGGGTTGAAAAGTGACCTGATTTCATTTGTAAAAAGCCAAGAAACTGCTTGGGAAACTGCCATTTCCTGAAACCGGAAGTGGCCTCCTCAAAACCGGAAGTGGCCCTTAAACACCTTTCTCCTTGACATTTTGGTCTTTAAATTCTTTTTGCATCCATTTTAGGGACTTTTGATTTCGTTTGGACACATTTCCTGCGTATCTGAGCCATTGGCCAAAGAGGTGAAAATTTGGGGGGCCACGCCCGCCAAATGGGCCAAATTTATTTTTCAGCCATTTTACCTGTTTTGACTTCCTTTTACCAAGAAAGGACCAGAGGGTTGAAAAGTGACCTGATTTCATTTGTAAAAAGCCAAGAAACTGCTTGGGAAACTGCCATTTCCTGAAACCGGAAGTGGCCTCCTCAAAACCGGAAGTGGTCCTTAAACACCTTTCTCCTTGACATTTTGGCCTTTAAATTCTTTTTGCATCCATTTTAGGGACTTTTGATCTCGTTTGGACACATTTCCTGCCTAACTGAGCCATTGGCCAAAGGGGTGAAAATTTGGGGGGCCACGCCCGCCAAATGGGCCAAATTTATTTTTCAGCCATTTTACCTGTTTTGACTTCCTTTTACCAAGAAAGGACCAGAGGGTTGAAAAGTGACCTGATTTCATTTGTAAAACGCCAAGAAACTGCTTGGGAAACTGCCATTTCCTGAAACCGGAAGTGGCCTCCTCAAAACCGGAAGTGGCCCTTAAACACCTTTCTCCTTGACATTTTGGTCTTTAAATTCTTTTTGCATCCATTTTAGGGACTTTTGATCTCGTTTGGACACATTTCCTGCGTATCTGAGCCATTGGCCAAAGGGGTGAAAATTTGGGGGGCCACGCCCGCCAAATGGGCCAAATTTATTTTTCAGCCATTTTACCTGTTTTGACTTCCTTTTACCAAGAAAGGACCAGAGGGTTGAAAAGTGACCTGATTTCATTTGTAAAAAGCCAAGAAACTGCTTGGGAAACTGCCATTTCCTGAAACCGGAAGTGGCCTCCTCAAAACCGGAAGTGGCCCTTAAACACCTTTCTCCTTGACATTTTGGCCTTTAAATTCTTTTTGCATCCACTTTAGGGACTTTTGATTTCGTTTGGACACATTTCCTGCGTATCTGAGCCATTGGCCAAAGGGGTGAAAATTTGGGGGGCCACGCCCGCCAAATGGGCCAAATTTATTTTTCAGCCATTTTACCTGTTTTGACTTCCTTTTACCAAGAAAGGACCAGAGGGTTGAAAAGTGACCTGATTTCATTTGTAAAAAGCCAAGAAACTGCTTGGGAAACTGCCATTTCCTGAAACCGGAAGTGGCCTCCTCAAAACCGGAAGTGGTCCTTAAACACCTTTCTCCTTGACATTTTGGCCTTTAAATTCTTTTTGCATCCATTTTAGGGACTTTTGATCTCGTTTGGACACATTTCCTGCGTAACTGAGCCTTTGGCCAAAGGGGTGAAAATTTGGGGGGCCACGCCCGCCAAATGGGCCAAATTTATTTTTCAGCCATTTTACCTGTTTTGACTTCCTTTTACCAAGAAAGGACCAGAGGGTTGAAAAGTGACCTGATTTCATTTGTAAAAAGCCAAGAAACTGCTTGGGAAACTGCCATTTCCTGAAACCGGAAGTGGCCTCCTCAAAACCGGAAGTGGCCCTTAAACACCTTTCTCCTTGACATTTTGGCCTTTAAATTCTTTTTGCATCCATTTTAGGGACTTTTGATTTCGTTTGGACACATTTCCTGCATATCTGAGCCATTGGCCAAAGGGGTGAAAATTTGGGGGGCCACGCCTGCCAAATGGGCCAAATTTATTTTTCAGCCATTTTACCTGTTTTGACTTCCTTTTACCAAGAAAGGACCAGAGGGTTGAAAAGTGACCTGATTTCATTTGTAAAAAGCCAAGAAACTGCTTGGGAAACTGCCATTTCCTGAAACCGGAAGTGGGCTCCTCAAAACCGGAAGTGGCCCTTAAACACCTTTCTCCTTGACATTTTGGTCTTTAAATTCTTTTTGCATCCATTTTAGGGACTTTTGAGCTCGTTTGGACACATTTCCTGCGTAACTGAGCCTTTGGCCAAAGGGGTGAAAATTTGGGGGGCCACGCCCGCCAAATGGGCCAAATTTATTTTTCAGCCATTTTACCTGTTTTGACTTCCTTTTACCAAGAAAGGACCAGAGGGTTGAAAAGTGACCTGATTTCATTTGTAAAAAGCCAAGAAACTGCTTGGGAAACTGCCATTTCCTGAAACCGGAAGTGGCCTCCTCAAAACCGGAAGTGGCCCTTAAACACCTTTCTCCTTGACATTTTGGCCTTTAAATTCTTTTTGCATCCATTTTAGGGACTTTTGATTTCGTTTGGACACATTTCCTGCGTATCTGAGCCATTGGCCAAAGGGGTGAAAATTTGGGGGGCCAAGCCCGCCAAATGGGCCAAATTTATTTTTCAGCCATTTTACCTGTTTTGACTTCCTTTTACCAAGAAAGGACCAGAGGGTTGAAAAGTGACCTGATTTCATTTGTAAAAAGCCAAGAAACTGCTTGGGAAACTGCCATTTCCTGAAACCGGAAGTGGCCTCCTCAAAACCGGAAGTGGCCCTTAAACACCTTTCTCCTTGACATTTTGGTCTTTAAATTCTTTTTGCATCCATTTTAGGGACTTTTGATTTCGTTTGGACACATTTCCTGCGTATCTGAGCCATTGGCCAAAGGGGTGAAAATTTGGGGGTCCACGCCCGCCAAATGGGCCAAATTTATTTTTCAGCCATTTTACCTGTTTTGACTTCCTTTTACCAAGAAAGGACCAGAGGGTTGAAAAGTGACCTGATTTCATTTGTAAAACGCCAAGAAACTGCTTGGGAAACTGCCATTTCCTGAAACCGGAAGTGGCCTCCTCAAAACCGGAAGTGGCCCTTAAACACCTTTCTCCTTGACATTTTGGCCTTTAAATTCTTTTTGCATCCATTTTAGGGACTTTTGATCTCGTTTGGACACATTTCCTGCTTAACTGAGCCATTGGCCAAAGGGGTGAAAATTTGGGGGGCCACGCCCGCCAAATGGGCCAAATTTATTTTTCAGCCATTTTACCTGTTTTGACTTCCTTTTACCAAGAAAGGACCAGAGGGTTGAAAAGTGACCTGATTTCATTTGTAAAAAGCCAAGAAACTGCTTGGGAAACTGCCATTTCCTGAAACCGGAAGTGGCCTCCTCAAAACCGGAAGTGGCCCTTAAACACCATTCTCCTTGACATTTTGGTCTTTAAATTCTTTTTGCATCCATTTTAGGGACTTTTGATCTCGTTTGGACACATTTCCTGCGTAACTGAGCCTTTGGCCAAAGGGGTGAAAATTTGGGGGGCCACGCCCGCCAAATGGGCCAAATTTATTTTTCAGCCATTTTACCTGTTTTGACTTCCTTTTACCAAGAAAGGACCAGAGGGTTGAAAAGTGACCTGATTTCATTTGTAAAAAGCCAAGAAACTGCTTGGGAAACTGCCATTTCCTGAAACCGGAAGTGGCCTCCTCAAAACCGGAAGTGGCCCTTAAACACCTTTCTCCTTGACATTTTGGTCTTTAAATTCTTTTTGCATCCATTTTAGGGACTTTTGATTTCGTTTGGACACATTTCCTGCGTATCTGAGCCATTGGCCAAAGAGGTGAAAATTTGGGGGGCCACGCCCGCCAAATGGGCCAAATTTATTTTTCAGCCATTTTACCTGTTTTGACTTCCTTTTACCAAGAAAGGACCAGAGGGTTGAAAAGTGACCTGATTTCATTTGTAAAAAGCCAAGAAACTGCTTGGGAAACTGCCATTTCCTGAAACCGGAAGTGGCCTCCTCAAAACCGGAAGTGGTCCTTAAACACCTTTCTCCTTGACATTTTGGCCTTTAAATTCTTTTTGCATCCATTTTAGGGACTTTTGATCTCGTTTGGACACATTTCCTGCCTAACTGAGCCATTGGCCAAAGGGGTGAAAATTTGGGGGGCCACGCCCGCCAAATGGGCCAAATTTATTTTTCAGCCATTTTACCTGTTTTGACTTCCTTTTACCAAGAAAGGACCAGAGGGTTGAAAAGTGACCTGATTTCATTTGTAAAACGCCAAGAAACTGCTTGGGAAACTGCCATTTCCTGAAACCGGAAGTGGCCTCCTCAAAACCGGAAGTGGCCCTTAAACACCTTTCTCCTTGACATTTTGGTCTTTAAATTCTTTTTGCATCCATTTTAGGGACTTTTGATCTCGTTTGGACACATTTCCTGCGTATCTGAGCCATTGGCCAAAGGGGTGAAAATTTGGGGGGCCACGCCCGCCAAATGGGCCAAATTTATTTTTCAGCCATTTTACCTGTTTTGACTTCCTTTTACCAAGAAAGGACCAGAGGGTTGAAAAGTGACCTGATTTCATTTGTAAAAAGCCAAGAAACTGCTTGGGAAACTGCCATTTCCTGAAACCGGAAGTGGCCTCCTCAAAACCGGAAGTGGCCCTTAAACACCTTTCTCCTTGACATTTTGGCCTTTAAATTCTTTTTGCATCCACTTTAGGGACTTTTGATTTCGTTTGGACACATTTCCTGCGTATCTGAGCCATTGGCCAAAGGGGTGAAAATTTGGGGGGCCACGCCCGCCAAATGGGCCAAATTTATTTTTCAGCCATTTTACCTGTTTTGACTTCCTTTTACCAAGAAAGGACCAGAGGGTTGAAAAGTGACCTGATTTCATTTGTAAAAAGCCAAGAAACTGCTTGGGAAACTGCCATTTCCTGAAACCGGAAGTGGCCTCCTCAAAACCGGAAGTGGTCCTTAAACACCTTTCTCCTTGACATTTTGGCCTTTAAATTCTTTTTGCATCCATTTTAGGGACTTTTGATCTCGTTTGGACACATTTCCTGCGTAACTGAGCCTTTGGCCAAAGGGGTGAAAATTTGGGGGGCCACGCCCGCCAAATGGGCCAAATTTATTTTTCAGCCATTTTACCTGTTTTGACTTCCTTTTACCAAGAAAGGACCAGAGGGTTGAAAAGTGACCTGATTTCATTTGTAAAAAGCCAAGAAACTGCTTGGGAAACTGCCATTTCCTGAAACCGGAAGTGGCCTCCTCAAAACCGGAAGTGGCCCTTAAACACCTTTCTCCTTGACATTTTGGCCTTTAAATTCTTTTTGCATCCATTTTAGGGACTTTTGATTTCGTTTGGACACATTTCCTGCATATCTGAGCCATTGGCCAAAGGGGTGAAAATTTGGGGGGCCACGCCTGCCAAATGGGCCAAATTTATTTTTCAGCCATTTTACCTGTTTTGACTTCCTTTTACCAAGAAAGGACCAGAGGGTTGAAAAGTGACCTGATTTCATTTGTAAAAAGCCAAGAAACTGCTTGGGAAACTGCCATTTCCTGAAACCGGAAGTGGGCTCCTCAAAACCGGAAGTGGCCCTTAAACACCTTTCTCCTTGACATTTTGGTCTTTAAATTCTTTTTGCATCCATTTTAGGGACTTTTGAGCTCGTTTGGACACATTTCCTGCGTAACTGAGCCTTTGGCCAAAGGGGTGAAAATTTGGGGGGCCACGCCCGCCAAATGGGCCAAATTTATTTTTCAGCCATTTTACCTGTTTTGACTTCCTTTTACCAAGAAAGGACCAGAGGGTTGAAAAGTGACCTGATTTCATTTGTAAAAAGCCAAGAAACTGCTTGGGAAACTGCCATTTCCTGAAACCGGAAGTGGCCTCCTCAAAACCGGAAGTGGCCCTTAAACACCTTTCTCCTTGACATTTTGGCCTTTAAATTCTTTTTGCATCCATTTTAGGGACTTTTGATCTCGTTTGGACACATTTCCTGCCTAACTGAGCCATTGGCCAAAGGGGTGAAAATTTGGGGGGCCACGCCTGCCAAATGGGCCAAATTTATTTTTCAGCCATTTTACCTGTTTTGACTTCCTTTTACCAAGAAAGGACCAGAGGGTTGAAAAGTGACCTGATTTCATTTGTAAAAAGCCAAGAAACTGCTTGGGAAACTGCCATTTCCTGAAACCGGAAGTGGCCTCCTCAAAACCGGAAGTGGCCCTTAAACACCTTTCTCCTTGACATTTTGGCCTTTAAATTCTTTTTGCATCCATTTTAGGGACTTTTGATTTCGTTTGGACACATTTCCTGCATATCTGAGCCATTGGCCAAAGGGGTGAAAATTTGGGCGGCCACGCCCGCCAAATGGGCCAAATTTATTTTTCAGCCATTTTACCTGTTTTGACTTCCTTTTACCAAGAAAGGACCAGAGGGTTGAAAAGTGACCTGATTTCATTTGTAAAAAGCCAAGAAACTGCGTGGGAAACTGCCATTTCCTGAAACCAGAAGTGGGCTCCTCAAAACCGGAAGTGGCCCTTAAACACCTTTCTCCTTGACATTTTGGTCTTTAAATTCTTTTTGCATCCATTTTAGGGACTTTTGATCTCGTTTGGACACATTTCCTGCGTAACTGACCCTTTGGCCAAAGGGGTGAAAATTTGGGGGGCCACGCCCGCCAAATGGGCCAAATTTATTTTTCAGCCATTTTACCTGTTTTGACTTCCTTTTACCAAGAAAGGACCAGAGGGTTGAAAAGTGACCTGATTTCATTTGTAAAAAGCCAAGAAACTGCTTGGGAAACTGCCATTTCCTGAAACCGGAAGTGGCCTCCTCAAAACCGGAAGTGGCCCTTAAACACCTTTCTCCTTGACATTTTGGTCTTTAAATTCTTTTTGCATCCATTTTAGGGACTTTTGATTTCGTTTGGACACATTTCCTGCGTATCTGAGCCATTGGCCAAAGAGGTGAAAATTTGGGGGGCCACGCCCGCCAAATGGGCCAAATTTATTTTTCAGCCATTTTACCTGTTTTGACTTCCTTTTACCAAGAAAGGACCAGAGGGTTGAAAAGTGACCTGATTTCATTTGTAAAAAGCCAAGAAACTGCTTGGGAAACTGCCATTTCCTGAAACCGGAAGTGGCCTCCTCAAAACCGGAAGTGGTCCTTAAACACCTTTCTCCTTGACATTTTGGCCTTTAAATTCTTTTTGCATCCATTTTAGGGACTTTTGATCTCGTTTGGACACATTTCCTGCCTAACTGAGCCATTGGCCAAAGGGGTGAAAATTTGGGGGGCCACGCCCGCCAAATGGGCCAAATTTATTTTTCAGCCATTTTACCTGTTTTGACTTCCTTTTACCAAGAAAGGACCAGAGGGTTGAAAAGTGACCTGATTTCATTTGTAAAACGCCAAGAAACTGCTTGGGAAACTGCCATTTCCTGAAACCGGAAGTGGCCTCCTCAAAACCGGAAGTGGCCCTTAAACACCTTTCTCCTTGACATTTTGGTCTTTAAATTCTTTTTGCATCCATTTTAGGGACTTTTGATCTCGTTTGGACACATTTCCTGCGTATCTGAGCCATTGGCCAAAGGGGTGAAAATTTGGGGGGCCACGCCCGCCAAATGGGCCAAATTTATTTTTCAGCCATTTTACCTGTTTTGACTTCCTTTTACCAAGAAAGGACCAGAGGGTTGAAAAGTGACCTGATTTCATTTGTAAAAAGCCAAGAAACTGCTTGGGAAACTGCCATTTCCTGAAACCGGAAGTGGCCTCCTCAAAACCGGAAGTGGCCCTTAAACACCTTTCTCCTTGACATTTTGGCCTTTAAATTCTTTTTGCATCCACTTTAGGGACTTTTGATTTCGTTTGGACACATTTCCTGCGTATCTGAGCCATTGGCCAAAGGGGTGAAAATTTGGGGGGCCACGCCCGCCAAATGGGCCAAATTTATTTTTCAGCCATTTTACCTGTTTTGACTTCCTTTTACCAAGAAAGGACCAGAGGGTTGAAAAGTGACCTGATTTCATTTGTAAAAAGCCAAGAAACTGCTTGGGAAACTGCCATTTCCTGAAACCGGAAGTGGCCTCCTCAAAACCGGAAGTGGTCCTTAAACACCTTTCTCCTTGACATTTTGGCCTTTAAATTCTTTTTGCATCCATTTTAGGGACTTTTGATCTCGTTTGGACACATTTCCTGCGTAACTGAGCCTTTGGCCAAAGGGGTGAAAATTTGGGGGGCCACGCCCGCCAAATGGGCCAAATTTATTTTTCAGCCATTTTACCTGTTTTGACTTCCTTTTACCAAGAAAGGACCAGAGGGTTGAAAAGTGACCTGATTTCATTTGTAAAAAGCCAAGAAACTGCTTGGGAAACTGCCATTTCCTGAAACCGGAAGTGGCCTCCTCAAAACCGGAAGTGGCCCTTAAACACCTTTCTCCTTGACATTTTGGCCTTTAAATTCTTTTTGCATCCATTTTAGGGACTTTTGATTTCGTTTGGACACATTTCCTGCATATCTGAGCCATTGGCCAAAGGGGTGAAAATTTGGGGGGCCACGCCTGCCAAATGGGCCAAATTTATTTTTCAGCCATTTTACCTGTTTTGACTTCCTTTTACCAAGAAAGGACCAGAGGGTTGAAAAGTGACCTGATTTCATTTGTAAAAAGCCAAGAAACTGCTTGGGAAACTGCCATTTCCTGAAACCGGAAGTGGGCTCCTCAAAACCGGAAGTGGCCCTTAAACACCTTTCTCCTTGACATTTTGGTCTTTAAATTCTTTTTGCATCCATTTTAGGGACTTTTGAGCTCGTTTGGACACATTTCCTGCGTAACTGAGCCTTTGGCCAAAGGGGTGAAAATTTGGGGGGCCACGCCCGCCAAATGGGCCAAATTTATTTTTCAGCCATTTTACCTGTTTTGACTTCCTTTTACCAAGAAAGGACCAGAGGGTTGAAAAGTGACCTGATTTCATTTGTAAAAAGCCAAGAAACTGCTTGGGAAACTGCCATTTCCTGAAACCGGAAGTGGCCTCCTCAAAACCGGAAGTGGCCCTTAAACACCTTTCTCCTTGACATTTTGGCCTTTAAATTCTTTTTGCATCCATTTTAGGGACTTTTGATTTCGTTTGGACACATTTCCTGCGTATCTGAGCCATTGGCCAAAGGGGTGAAAATTTGGGGGGCCAAGCCCGCCAAATGGGCCAAATTTATTTTTCAGCCATTTTACCTGTTTTGACTTCCTTTTACCAAGAAAGGACCAGAGGGTTGAAAAGTGACCTGATTTCATTTGTAAAAAGCCAAGAAACTGCTTGGGAAACTGCCATTTCCTGAAACCGGAAGTGGCCTCCTCAAAACCGGAAGTGGCCCTTAAACACCTTTCTCCTTGACATTTTGGTCTTTAAATTCTTTTTGCATCCATTTTAGGGACTTTTGATTTCGTTTGGACACATTTCCTGCGTATCTGAGCCATTGGCCAAAGGGGTGAAAATTTGGGGGTCCACGCCCGCCAAATGGGCCAAATTTATTTTTCAGCCATTTTACCTGTTTTGACTTCCTTTTACCAAGAAAGGACCAGAGGGTTGAAAAGTGACCTGATTTCATTTGTAAAACGCCAAGAAACTGCTTGGGAAACTGCCATTTCCTGAAACCGGAAGTGGCCTCCTCAAAACCGGAAGTGGCCCTTAAACACCTTTCTCCTTGACATTTTGGCCTTTAAATTCTTTTTGCATCCATTTTAGGGACTTTTGATCTCGTTTGGACACATTTCCTGCTTAACTGAGCCATTGGCCAAAGGGGTGAAAATTTGGGGGGCCACGCCCGCCAAATGGGCCAAATTTATTTTTCAGCCATTTTACCTGTTTTGACTTCCTTTTACCAAGAAAGGACCAGAGGGTTGAAAAGTGACCTGATTTCATTTGTAAAAAGCCAAGAAACTGCTTGGGAAACTGCCATTTCCTGAAACCGGAAGTGGCCTCCTCAAAACCGGAAGTGGCCCTTAAACACCATTCTCCTTGACATTTTGGTCTTTAAATTCTTTTTGCATCCATTTTAGGGACTTTTGATCTCGTTTGGACACATTTCCTGCGTAACTGAGCCTTTGGCCAAAGGGGTGAAAATTTGGGGGGCCACGCCCGCCAAATGGGCCAAATTTATTTTTCAGCCATTTTACCTGTTTTGACTTCCTTTTACCAAGAAAGGACCAGAGGGTTGAAAAGTGACCTGATTTCATTTGTAAAAAGCCAAGAAACTGCTTGGGAAACTGCCATTTCCTGAAACCGGAAGTGGCCTCCTCAAAACCGGAAGTGGCCCTTAAACACCTTTCTCCTTGACATTTTGGTCTTTAAATTCTTTTTGCATCCATTTTAGGGACTTTTGATTTCGTTTGGACACATTTCCTGCGTATCTGAGCCATTGGCCAAAGAGGTGAAAATTTGGGGGGCCACGCCCGCCAAATGGGCCAAATTTATTTTTCAGCCATTTTACCTGTTTTGACTTCCTTTTACCAAGAAAGGACCAGAGGGTTGAAAAGTGACCTGATTTCATTTGTAAAAAGCCAAGAAACTGCTTGGGAAACTGCCATTTCCTGAAACCGGAAGTGGCCTCCTCAAAACCGGAAGTGGTCCTTAAACACCTTTCTCCTTGACATTTTGGCCTTTAAATTCTTTTTGCATCCATTTTAGGGACTTTTGATCTCGTTTGGACACATTTCCTGCCTAACTGAGCCATTGGCCAAAGGGGTGAAAATTTGGGGGGCCACGCCCGCCAAATGGGCCAAATTTATTTTTCAGCCATTTTACCTGTTTTGACTTCCTTTTACCAAGAAAGGACCAGAGGGTTGAAAAGTGACCTGATTTCATTTGTAAAACGCCAAGAAACTGCTTGGGAAACTGCCATTTCCTGAAACCGGAAGTGGCCTCCTCAAAACCGGAAGTGGCCCTTAAACACCTTTCTCCTTGACATTTTGGTCTTTAAATTCTTTTTGCATCCATTTTAGGGACTTTTGATCTCGTTTGGACACATTTCCTGCGTATCTGAGCCATTGGCCAAAGGGGTGAAAATTTGGGGGGCCACGCCCGCCAAATGGGCCAAATTTATTTTTCAGCCATTTTACCTGTTTTGACTTCCTTTTACCAAGAAAGGACCAGAGGGTTGAAAAGTGACCTGATTTCATTTGTAAAAAGCCAAGAAACTGCTTGGGAAACTGCCATTTCCTGAAACCGGAAGTGGCCTCCTCAAAACCGGAAGTGGCCCTTAAACACCTTTCTCCTTGACATTTTGGCCTTTAAATTCTTTTTGCATCCACTTTAGGGACTTTTGATTTCGTTTGGACACATTTCCTGCGTATCTGAGCCATTGGCCAAAGGGGTGAAAATTTGGGGGGCCACGCCCGCCAAATGGGCCAAATTTATTTTTCAGCCATTTTACCTGTTTTGACTTCCTTTTACCAAGAAAGGACCAGAGGGTTGAAAAGTGACCTGATTTCATTTGTAAAAAGCCAAGAAACTGCTTGGGAAACTGCCATTTCCTGAAACCGGAAGTGGCCTCCTCAAAACCGGAAGTGGTCCTTAAACACCTTTCTCCTTGACATTTTGGCCTTTAAATTCTTTTTGCATCCATTTTAGGGACTTTTGATCTCGTTTGGACACATTTCCTGCGTAACTGAGCCTTTGGCCAAAGGGGTGAAAATTTGGGGGGCCACGCCCGCCAAATGGGCCAAATTTATTTTTCAGCCATTTTACCTGTTTTGACTTCCTTTTACCAAGAAAGGACCAGAGGGTTGAAAAGTGACCTGATTTCATTTGTAAAAAGCCAAGAAACTGCTTGGGAAACTGCCATTTCCTGAAACCGGAAGTGGCCTCCTCAAAACCGGAAGTGGCCCTTAAACACCTTTCTCCTTGACATTTTGGCCTTTAAATTCTTTTTGCATCCATTTTAGGGACTTTTGATTTCGTTTGGACACATTTCCTGCATATCTGAGCCATTGGCCAAAGGGGTGAAAATTTGGGGGGCCACGCCTGCCAAATGGGCCAAATTTATTTTTCAGCCATTTTACCTGTTTTGACTTCCTTTTACCAAGAAAGGACCAGAGGGTTGAAAAGTGACCTGATTTCATTTGTAAAAAGCCAAGAAACTGCTTGGGAAACTGCCATTTCCTGAAACCGGAAGTGGGCTCCTCAAAACCGGAAGTGGCCCTTAAACACCTTTCTCCTTGACATTTTGGTCTTTAAATTCTTTTTGCATCCATTTTAGGGACTTTTGAGCTCGTTTGGACACATTTCCTGCGTAACTGAGCCTTTGGCCAAAGGGGTGAAAATTTGGGGGGCCACGCCCGCCAAATGGGCCAAATTTATTTTTCAGCCATTTTACCTGTTTTGACTTCCTTTTACCAAGAAAGGACCAGAGGGTTGAAAAGTGACCTGATTTCATTTGTAAAAAGCCAAGAAACTGCTTGGGAAACTGCCATTTCCTGAAACCGGAAGTGGCCTCCTCAAAACCGGAAGTGGCCCTTAAACACCTTTCTCCTTGACATTTTGGCCTTTAAATTCTTTTTGCATCCATTTTAGGGACTTTTGATTTCGTTTGGACACATTTCCTGCGTATCTGAGCCATTGGCCAAAGGGGTGAAAATTTGGGGGGCCAAGCCCGCCAAATGGGCCAAATTTATTTTTCAGCCATTTTACCTGTTTTGACTTCCTTTTACCAAGAAAGGACCAGAGGGTTGAAAAGTGACCTGATTTCATTTGTAAAAAGCCAAGAAACTGCTTGGGAAACTGCCATTTCCTGAAACCGGAAGTGGCCTCCTCAAAACCGGAAGTGGCCCTTAAACACCTTTCTCCTTGACATTTTGGTCTTTAAATTCTTTTTGCATCCATTTTAGGGACTTTTGATTTCGTTTGGACACATTTCCTGCGTATCTGAGCCATTGGCCAAAGGGGTGAAAATTTGGGGGTCCACGCCCGCCAAATGGGCCAAATTTATTTTTCAGCCATTTTACCTGTTTTGACTTCCTTTTACCAAGAAAGGACCAGAGGGTTGAAAAGTGACCTGATTTCATTTGTAAAAAGCCAAGAAACTGCTTGGGAAACTGCCATTTCCTGAAACCGGAAGTGGCCTCCTCAAAACCGGAAGTGGCCCTTAAACACCTTTCTCCTTGACATTTTGGCCTTTAAATTCTTTTTGCATCCATTTTAGGGACTTTTGATTTCGTTTGGACACATTTCCTGCATATCTGAGCCATTGGCCAAAGGGGTGAAAATTTGGGGGGCCACGCCCGCCAAATGGGCCAAATTTATTTTTCAGCCATTTTACCTGTTTTGACTTCCTTTTACCAAGAAAGGACCAGAGGGTTGAAAAGTGACCTGATTTCATTTGTAAAAAGCCAAGAAACTGCTTGGGAAACTGCCATTTCCTGAAACCGGAAGTGGCCTCCTCAAAACCGGAAGTGGTCCTTAAACACCTTTCTCCTTGACATTTTGGCCTTTAAATTCTTTTTGCATCCATTTTAGGGACTTTTGATCTCGTTTGGACACATTTCCTGCCTAACTGAGCCATTGGCCAAAGGGGTGAAAATTTGGGGGGCCACGCCCGCCAAATGGGCCAAATTTATTTTTCAGCCATTTTACCTGTTTTGACTTCCTTTTACCAAGAAAGGACCAGAGGGTTGAAAAGTGACCTGATTTCATTTGTAAAAAGCCAAGAAACTGCTTGGGAAACTGCCATTTCCTGAAACCGGAAGTGGCCTCCTCAAAACCGGAAGTGGCCCTTAAACACCATTCTCCTTGACATTTTGGTCTTTAAATTCTTTTTGCATCCATTTTAGGGACTTTTGATTTCGTTTGGACACATTTCCTGCGTATCTGAGCCATTGGCCAAAGAGGTGAAAATTTGGGGGTCCACGCCCGCCAAATGGGCCAAATTTATTTTTCAGCCATTTTACCTGTTTTGACTTCCTTTTACCAAGAAAGGACCAGAGGGTTGAAAAGTGACCTGATTTCATTTGTAAAAAGCCAAGAAACTGCTTGGGAAACTGCCATTTCCTGAAACCGGAAGTGGCCTCCTCAAAACCGGAAGTGGTCCTTAAACACCTTTCTCCTTGACATTTTGGCCTTTAAATTCTTTTTGCATCCATTTTAGGGACTTTTGATCTCGTTTGGACACATTTCCTGCCTAACTGAGCCATTGGCCAAAGGGGTGAAAATTTGGGGGGCCACGCCCGCCAAATGGGCCAAATTTATTTTTCAGCCATTTTACCTGTTTTGACTTCCTTTTACCAAGAAAGGACCAGAGGGTTGAAAAGTGACCTGATTTCATTTGTAAAAAGCCAAGAAACTGCTTGGGAAACTGCCATTTCCTGAAACCGGAAGTGGCCTCCTCAAAACCGGAAGTGGTCCTTAAACACCTTTCTCCTTGACATTTTGGCCTTTAAATTCTTTTTGCATCCATTTTAGGGACTTTTGATCTCGTTTGGACACATTTCCTGCCTAACTGAGCCATTGGCCAAAGGGGTGAAAATTTGGGGGGCCACGCCTGCCAAATGGGCCAAATTTATTTTTCAGCCATTTTACCTGTTTTGACTTCCTTTTACCAAGAAAGGACCAGAGGGTTGAAAAGTGACCTGATTTCATTTGTAAAAAGCCAAGAAACTGCTTGGGAAACTGCCATTTCCTGAAACCGGAAGTGGCCTCCTCAAAACCGGAAGTGGCCCTTAAACACCTTTCTCCTTGACATTTTGGTCTTTAAATTCTTTTTGCATCCATTTTAGGGACTTTTGATCTCGTTTGGACACATTTCCTGCGTAACTGACCCTTTGGCCAAAGGGGTGAAAATTTGGGGGGCCACGCCCGCCAAATGGGCCAAATTTATTTTTCAGCCATTTTACCTGTTTTGACTTCCTTTTACCAAGAAAGGACCAGAGGGTTGAAAAGTGACCTGATTTCATTTGTAAAAAGCCAAGAAACTGCTTGGGAAACTGCCATTTCCTGAAACCGGAAGTGGCCTCATCAAAACCGGAAGTGGCCCTTAAACACCTTTCTCCTTGACATTTTGGCCTTTAAATTCTTTTTGCATCCATTTTAGGGACTTTTGATTTCGTTTGGACACATTTCCTGCGTATCTGAGCCATTGGCCAAAGGGGTGAAAATTTGGGGGGCCACGCCCGCCAAATGGGCCAAATTTATTTTTCAGCCATTTTACCTGTTTTGACTTCCTTTTACCAAGAAAGGACCAGAGGGTTGAAAAGTGACCTGATTTCATTTGTAAAAAGTCAAGAAACTGCTTGGGAAACTGCCATTTCCTGACACCGGAAGTGGCCTCCTCAAAACCGGAAGTGGTCCTTAAACACCTTTCTCCTTGACATTTTGGCCTTTAAATTCTTTTTGCATCCATTTTAGGGACTTTTGATCTCGTTTGGACACATTTCCTGCCTAACTGAGCCATTGGCCAAAGGGGTGAAAATTTGGGGGGCCACGCCCGCCAAATGGGCCAAATTTATTTTTCAGCCATTTTACCTGTTTTGACTTCCTTTTACCAAGAAAGGACCAGAGGGTTGAAAAGTGACCTGATTTCATTTGTAAAAAGCCAAGAAACTGCTTGGGAAACTGCCATTTCCTGAAACCGGAAGTGGCCTCCTCAAAACCGGAAGTGGCCCTTAAACACCATTCTCCTTGACATTTTGGTCTTTAAATTCTTTTTGCATCCATTTTAGGGACTTTTGATCTCGTTTGGACACATTTCCTGCGTAACTGAGCCTTTGGCCAAAGGGGTGAAAATTTGGGGGGCCACGCCCGCCAAATGGGCCAAATTTATTTTTCAGCCATTTTACCTGTTTTGACTTCCTTTTACCAAGAAAGGACCAGAGGGTTGAAAAGTGACCTGATTTCATTTGTAAAAAGCCAAGAAACTGCTTGGGAAACTGCCATTTCCTGAAACCGGAAGTGGCCTCCTCAAAACCGGAAGTGGCCCTTAAACACCTTTCTCCTTGACATTTTGGTCTTTAAATTCTTTTTGCATCCATTTTAGGGACTTTTGATTTCGTTTGGACACATTTCCTGCGTATCTGAGCCATTGGCCAAAGAGGTGAAAATTTGGGGGGCCACGCCCGCCAAATGGGCCAAATTTATTTTTCAGCCATTTTACCTGTTTTGACTTCCTTTTACCAAGAAAGGACCAGAGGGTTGAAAAGTGACCTGATTTCATTTGTAAAAAGCCAAGAAACTGCTTGGGAAACTGCCATTTCCTGAAACCGGAAGTGGCCTCCTCAAAACCGGAAGTGGTCCTTAAACACCTTTCTCCTTGACATTTTGGCCTTTAAATTCTTTTTGCATCCATTTTAGGGACTTTTGATCTCGTTTGGACACATTTCCTGCCTAACTGAGCCATTGGCCAAAGGGGTGAAAATTTGGGGGGCCACGCCCGCCAAATGGGCCAAATTTATTTTTCAGCCATTTTACCTGTTTTGACTTCCTTTTACCAAGAAAGGACCAGAGGGTTGAAAAGTGACCTGATTTCATTTGTAAAAAGCCAAGAAACTGCTTGGGAAACTGCCATTTCCTGAAACCGGAAGTGGCCTCCTCAAAACCGGAAGTGGCCCTTAAACACCTTTCTCCTTGACATTTTGGTCTTTAAATTCTTTTTGCATCCATTTTAGGGACTTTTGATCTCGTTTGGACACATTTCCTGCGTATCTGAGCCATTGGCCAAAGGGGTGAAAATTTGGGGGGCCACGCCCGCCAAATGGGCCAAATTTATTTTTCAGCCATTTTACCTGTTTTGACTTCCTTTTACCAAGAAAGGACCAGAGGGTTGAAAAGTGACCTGATTTCATTTGTAAAAAGCCAAGAAACTGCTTGGGAAACTGCCATTTCCTGAAACCGGAAGTGGCCTCCTCAAAACCGGAAGTGGCCCTTAAACACCTTTCTCCTTGACATTTTGGCCTTTAAATTCTTTTTGCATCCACTTTAGGGACTTTTGATTTCGTTTGGACACATTTCCTGCGTATCTGAGCCATTGGCCAAAGGGGTGAAAATTTGGGGGGCCACGCCCGCCAAATGGGCCAAATTTATTTTTCAGCCATTTTACCTGTTTTGACTTCCTTTTACCAAGAAAGGACCAGAGGGTTGAAAAGTGACCTGATTTCATTTGTAAAAAGCCAAGAAACTGCTTGGGAAACTGCCATTTCCTGAAACCGGAAGTGGCCTCCTCAAAACCGGAAGTGGTCCTTAAACACCTTTCTCCTTGACATTTTGGCCTTTAAATTCTTTTTGCATCCATTTTAGGGACTTTTGATCTCGTTTGGACACATTTCCTGCGTAACTGAGCCTTTGGCCAAAGGGGTGAAAATTTGGGGGGCCACGCCCGCCAAATGGGCCAAATTTATTTTTCAGCCATTTTACCTGTTTTGACTTCCTTTTACCAAGAAAGGACCAGAGGGTTGAAAAGTGACCTGATTTCATTTGTAAAAAGCCAAGAAACTGCTTGGGAAACTGCCATTTCCTGAAACCGGAAGTGGCCTCCTCAAAACCGGAAGTGGCCCTTAAACACCTTTCTCCTTGACATTTTGGCCTTTAAATTCTTTTTGCATCCATTTTAGGGACTTTTGATTTCGTTTGGACACATTTCCTGCATATCTGAGCCATTGGCCAAAGGGGTGAAAATTTGGGGGGCCACGCCCGCCAAATGGGCCAAATTTATTTTTCAGCCATTTTACCTGTTTTGACTTCCTTTTACCAAGAAAGGACCAGAGGGTTGAAAAGTGACCTGATTTCATTTGTAAAAAGCCAAGAAACTGCTTGGGAAACTGCCATTTCCTGAAACCGGAAGTGGGCTCCTCAAAACCGGAAGTGGCCCTTAAACACCTTTCTCCTTGACATTTTGGTCTTTAAATTCTTTTTGCATCCATTTTAGGGACTTTTGAGCTCGTTTGGACACATTTCCTGTGTAACTGAGCCTTTGGCCAAAGGGGTGAAAATTTGGGGGGCCACGCCCGCCAAATGGGCCAAAT
Source organism: Aquarana catesbeiana (assembly GCF_042186555.1). Taxonomy (NCBI): domain Eukaryota; kingdom Metazoa; phylum Chordata; class Amphibia; order Anura; family Ranidae; genus Aquarana; species Aquarana catesbeiana. The sequence continues at coordinate 252,452,585 of NC_133331.1, forward strand.
TTATTTTTCAGCCATTTTACCTGTTTTGACTTCCTTTTACCAAGAAAGGACCAGAGGGTTGAAAAGTGACCTGATTTCATTTGTAAAAAGCCAAGAAACTGCTTGGGAAACTGCCATTTCCTGAAACCGGAAGTGGCCTCCTCAAAACCGGAAGTGGCCCTTAAACACCTTTCTCCTTGACATTTTGGCCTTTAAATTCTTTTTGCATCCATTTTAGGGACTTTTGATTTCGTTTGGACACATTTCCTGCGTATCTGAGCCATTGGCCAAAGGGGTGAAAATTTGGGGGGCCAAGCCCGCCAAATGGGCCAAATTTATTTTTCAGCCATTTTACCTGTTTTGACTTCCTTTTACCAAGAAAGGACCAGAGGGTTGAAAAGTGACCTGATTTCATTTGTAAAAAGCCAAGAAACTGCTTGGGAAACTGCCATTTCCTGAAACCGGAAGTGGCCTCCTCAAAACCGGAAGTGGCCCTTAAACACCTTTCTCCTTGACATTTTGGTCTTTAAATTCTTTTTGCATCCATTTTAGGGACTTTTGATTTCGTTTGGACACATTTCCTGCGTATCTGAGCCATTGGCCAAAGGGGTGAAAATTTGGGGGTCCACGCCCGCCAAATGGGCCAAATTTATTTTTCAGCCATTTTACCTGTTTTGACTTCCTTTTACCAAGAAAGGACCAGAGGGTTGAAAAGTGACCTGATTTCATTTGTAAAAAGCCAAGAAACTGCTTGGGAAACTGCCATTTCCTGAAACCGGAAGTGGCCTCCTCAAAACCGGAAGTGGCCCTTAAACACCTTTCTCCTTGACATTTTGGCCTTTAAATTCTTTTTGCATCCATTTTAGGGACTTTTGATTTCGTTTGGACACATTTCCTGCATATCTGAGCCATTGGCCAAAGGGGTGAAAATTTGGGGGGCCACGCCCGCCAAATGGGCCAAATTTATTTTTCAGCCATTTTACCTGTTTTGACTTCCTTTTACCAAGAAAGGACCAGAGGGTTGAAAAGTGACCTGATTTCATTTGTAAAAAGCCAAGAAACTGCTTGGGAAACTGCCATTTCCTGAAACCAGAAGTGGGCTCCTCAAAACCGGAAGTGGCCCTTAAACACCTTTCTCCTTGACATTTTGGTCTTTAAATTCTTTTTGCATCCATTTTAGGGACTTTTGATCTCGTTTGGACACATTTCCTGCGTAACTGACCCTTTGGCCAAAGGGGTGAAAATTTGGGGGGCCACGCCCGCCAAATGGGCCAAATTTATTTTTCAGCCATTTTACCTGTTTTGACTTCCTTTTACCAAGAAAGGACCAGAGGGTTGAAAAGTGACCTGATTTCATTTGTAAAAAGCCAAGAAACTGCTTGGGAAACTGCCATTTCCTGAAACCGGAAGTGGGCTCCTCAAAACCGGAAGTGGCCCTTAAACACCTTTCTCCTTGACATTTTGGCCTTTAAATTCTTTTTGCATCCATTTTAGGGACTTTTGATTTCGTTTGGACACATTTCCTGCGTATCTGAGCCATTGGCCAAAGGGGTGAAAATTTGGGGGGCCACGCCCGCCAAATGGGCCAAATTTATTTTTCAGCCATTTTACCTGTTTTGACTTTCTTTTACCAAGAAAGGACCAGAGGGTTGAAAAGTGACCTGATTTCATTTGTAAAAAGCCAAGAAACTGCTTGGGTAACTGCCATTTCCTGAAACCGGAAGTGGCCTCCTCAAAACCGGAAGTGGCCCTTAAACACCTTTCTCCTTGACATTTTGGCCTTTAAATTCTTTTTGCATCCATTTTAGGGACATTTGATTTCGTTTGGACACATTTCCTGCATATCTGAGCCATTGGCCAAAGGGGTGAAAATTTGGGGGGCCACGCCCGCCAAATGGGCCAAATTTATTTTTCAGCCATTTTACCTGTTTTGACTTCCTTTTACCAAGAAAGGACCAGAGGGTTGAAAAGTGACCTGATTTCATTTGTAAAAAGCCAAGAAACTGCTTGGGAAACTGCCATTTCCTGAAACCGGAAGTGGCCTCCTCAAAACCGGAAGTGGTCCTTAAACACCTTTCTCCTTGACATTTTGGCCTTTAAATTCTTTTTGCATCCATTTTAGGGACTTTTGATCTCGTTTGGACACATTTCCTGCCTAACTGAGCCATTGGCCAAAGGGGTGAAAATTTGGGGGGCCACGCCTGCCAAATGGGCCAAATTTATTTTTCAGCCATTTTACCTGTTTTGACTTCCTTTTACCAAGAAAGGACCAGAGGGTTGAAAAGTGACCTGATTTCATTTGTAAAAAGCCAAGAAACTGCTTGGGAAACTGCCATTTCCTGAAACCGGAAGTGGCCTCCTCAAAACCGGAAGTGGCCCTTAAACACCTTTCTCCTTGACATTTAAATTCTTTTTGAATCCATTTTAGGGACTTTTGATTTCGTTTGGACACATTTCCTGCGTATCTGAGCCATTGGCCAAAGGGGTGAAAATTTGGGGGGCCAAGCCCGCCAAATGGGCCAAATTTGTTTTTCAGCCATTTTACCTGTTTTGACTTCCTTTTACCAAGAAAGGACCAGAGGGTTGAAAAGTGACCTGATTTCATTTGTAAAAAGCCAAGAAACTGCTTGGGAAACTGCCATTTCCTGAAACCGGAAGTGGCCTCCTCAAAACCGGAAGTGGCCCTTAAACACCTTTCTCCTTGACATTTTGGTCTTTAAATTCTTTTTGCATCCATTTTAGGGACTTTTGATTTCGTTTGGACACATTTCCTGCGTATCTGAGCCATTGGCCAAAGAGGTGAAAATTTGGGGGTCCACGCCCGCCAAATGGGCCAAATTTATTTTTCAGCCATTTTACCTGTTTTGACTTCCTTTTACCAAGAAAGGACCAGAGGGTTGAAAAGTGACCTGATTTCATTTGTAAAAAGCCAAGAAACTGCTTGGGAAACTGCCATTTCCTGAAACCGGAAGTGGCCTCCTCAAAACCGGAAGTGGTCCTTAAACACCTTTCTCCTTGACATTTTGGCCTTTAAATTCTTTTTGCATCCATTTTAGGGACTTTTGATCTCGTTTGGACACATTTCCTGCCTAACTGAGCCATTGGCCAAAGGGGTGAAAATTTGGGGGGCCACGCCCGCCAAATGGGCCAAATTTATTTTTCAGCCATTTTACCTGTTTTGACTTCCTTTTACCAAGAAAGGACCAGAGGGTTGAAAAGTGACCTGATTTCATTTGTAAAAAGCCAAGAAACTGCTTGGGAAACTGCCATTTCCTGAAACCGGAAGTGGCCTCCTCAAAACCGGAAGTGGTCCTTAAACACCTTTCTCCTTGACATTTTGGCCTTTAAATTCTTTTTGCATCCATTTTAGGGACTTTTGATCTCGTTTGGACACATTTCCTGCCTAACTGAGCCATTGGCCAAAGGGGTGAAAATTTGGGGGGCCACGCCCGCCAAATGGGCCAAATTTATTTTTCAGCCATTTTACCTGTTTTGACTTCCTTTTACCAAGAAAGGACCAGAGGGTTGAAAAGTGACCTGATTTCATTTGTAAAAAGCCAAGAAACTGCTTGGGAAACTGCCATTTCCTGAAACCGGAAGTGGCCTCCTCAAAACCGGAAGTGGCCCTTAAACACCTTTCTCCTTGACATTTAAATTCTTTTTGCATCCATTTTAGGGACTTTTGATTTCGTTTGGACACATTTCCTGCGTATCTGAGCCATTGGCCAAAGGGGTGAAAATTTGGGGGGCCAAGCCCGCCAAATGGGCCAAATTTATTTTTCAGCCATTTTACCTGTTTTGACTTCCTTTTACCAAGAAAGGACCAGAGGGTTGAAAAGTGACCTGATTTCATTTGTAAAAAGCCAAGAAACTGCTTGGGAAACTGCCATTTCCTGAAACCGGAAGTGGCCTCCTCAAAACCGGAAGTGGCCCTTAAACACCTTTCTCCTTGACATTTTGGCCTTTAAATTCTTTTTGCATCCATTTTAGGGACTTTTGATTTCGTTTGGACACATTTCCTGCGTATCTGAGCCATTGGCCAAAGGGGTGAAAATTTGGGGGGCCACGCCCGCCAAATGGGCCAAATTTATTTTTCAGCCATTTTACCTGTTTTGACTTCCTTTTACCAAGAAAGGACCAGAGGGTTGAAAAGTGACCTGATTTCATTTGTAAAAAGCCAAGAAACTGCTTGGGAAACTGCCATTTCCTGAAACCGGAAGTGGCCTCCTCAAAACCGGAAGTGGCCCTTAAACACCTTTCTCCTTGACATTTTGGTCTTTAAATTCTTTTTGCATCCATTTTAGGAACTTTTCATCTCGTTTGGACACATTTCCTGCGTATCTGAGCCATTGGCCAAAGGGGTGAAAATTTGGGGGGCCACGCCCGCCAAATGGGCCAAATTTATTTTTCAGCCATTTTACCTGTTTTGACTTCCTTTTACCAAGAAAGGACCAGAGGGTTGAAAAGTGACCTGATTTCATTTGTAAAAAGCCAAGAAACTGCTTGGGAAACTGCCATTTCCTGAAACCGGAAGTGGCCTCCTCAAAACCGGAAGTGGCCCTTAAACACCTTTCTCCTTGACATTTTGGCCTTTAAATTCTTTTTGCATCCATTTTAGGGACTTTTGATTTCGTTTGGACACATTTCCTGCGTATCTGAGCCATTGGCCAAAGGGGTGAAAATTTGGGGGGCCACGCCCGCCAAATGGGCCAAATTTATTTTTCAGCCATTTTACCTGTTTTGACTTCCTTTTACCAAGAAAGGACCAGAGGGTTGAAAAGTGACCTGATTTCATTTGTAAAAAGCCAAGAAACTGCTTGGGAAACTGCCATTTCCTGAAACCGGAAGTGGCCTCCTCAAAACCGGAAGTGGTCCTTAAACACCTTTCTCCTTGACATTTTGGCCTTTAAATTCTTTTTGCATCCATTTTAGGGACTTTTGATCTCGTTTGGACACATTTCCTGCGTAACTGAGCCTTTGGCCAAAGGGGTGAAAATTTGGGGGGCCACGCCCGCCAAATGGGCCAAATTTATTTTTCAGCCATTTTACCTGTTTTGACTTCCTTTTACCAAGAAAGGACCAGAGGGTTGAAAAGTGACCTGATTTCATTTGTAAAAAGCCAAGAAACTGCTTGGGAAACTGCCATTTCCTGAAACCGGAAGTGGCCTCCTCAAAACCGGAAGTGGCCCTTAAACACCTTTCTCCTTGACATTTTGGCCTTTAAATTCTTTTTGCATCCATTTTAGGGACTTTTGATTTCGTTTGGACACATTTCCTGCATATCTGAGCCATTGGCCAAAGGGGTGAAAATTTGGGGGGCCACGCCCGCCAAATGGGCCAAATTTATTTTTCAGCCATTTTACCTGTTTTGACTTCCTTTTACCAAGAAAGGACCAGAGGGTTGAAAAGTGACCTGATTTCATTTGTAAAAAGCCAAGAAACTGCTTGGGAAACTGCCATTTCCTGAAACCGGAAGTGGGCTCCTCAAAACCGGAAGTGGCCCTTAAACACCTTTCTCCTTGACATTTTGGTCTTTAAATTCTTTTTGCATCCATTTTAGGGACTTTTGATCTCGTTTGGACACATTTCCTGCGTAACTGAGCCTTTGGCCAAAGGGGTGAAAATTTGGGGGGCCACGCCCGCCAAATGGGCCAAATTTATTTTTCAGCCATTTTACCTGTTTTGACTTCCTTTTACCAAGAAAGGACCAGAGGGTTGAAAAGTGACCTGATTTCATTTGTAAAAAGCCAAGAAACTGCTTGGGAAACTGCCATTTCCTGAAACCGGAAGTGGCCTCCTCAAAACCGGAAGTGGCCCTTAAACACCTTTCTCCTTGACATTTAAATTCTTTTTGCATCCATTTTAGGGACTTTTGATTTCGTTTGGACACATTTCCTGCGTATCTGAGCCATTGGCCAAAGGGGTGAAAATTTGGGGGGCCAAGCCCGCCAAATGGGCCAAATTTATTTTTCAGCCATTTTACCTGTTTTGACTTCCTTTTACCAAGAAAGGACCAGAGGGTTGAAAAGTGACCTGATTTCATTTGTAAAAAGCCAAGAAACTGCTTGGGAAACTGCCATTTCCTGAAACCGGAAGTGGCCTCCTCAAAACCGGAAGTGGCCCTTAAACACCTTTCTCCTTGACATTTTGGTCTTTAAATTCTTTTTGCATCCATTTTAGGGACTTTTGATTTCGTTTGGACACATTTCCTGCGTATCTGAGCCATTGGCCAAAGAGGTGAAAATTTGGGGGTCCACGCCCGCCAAATGGGCCAAATTTATTTTTCAGCCATTTTACCTGTTTTGACTTCCTTTTACCAAGAAAGGACCAGAGGGTTGAAAAGTGACCTGATTTCATTTGTAAAAAGCCAAGAAACTGCTTGGGAAACTGCCATTTCCTGAAACCGGAAGTGGCCTCCTCAAAACCGGAAGTGGTCCTTAAACACCTTTCTCCTTGACATTTTGGCCTTTAAATTCTTTTTGCATCCATTTTAGGGACTTTTGATCTCGTTTGGACACATTTCCTGCCTAACTGAGCCATTGGCCAAAGGGGTGAAAATTTGGGGGGCCACGCCCGCCAAATGGGCCAAATTTATTTTTCAGCCATTTTACCTGTTTTGACTTCCTTTTACTAAGAAAGGACCAGAGGGTTGAAAAGTGACCTGATTTCATTTGTAAAAAGCCAAGAAACTGCTTGGGAAACTGCCATTTCCTGAAACCGGAAGTGGCCTCCTCAAAACCGGAAGTGGCCCTTAAACACCTTTCTCCTTGACATTTTGGTCTTTAAATTCTTTTTGCATCAATTTTAGGGACTTTTGATCTCGTTTGGACACATTTCCTGCGTATCTGAGCCATTGGCCAAAGGGGTGAAAATTTGGGGGGCCACGCCTGCCAAATGGGCCAAATTTATTTTTCAGCCATTTTACCTGTTTTGACTTCCTTTTACCAAGAAAGGACCAGAGGGTTGAAAAGTGACCTGATTTCATTTGTAAAAAGCCAAGAAACTGCTTGGGAAACTGCCATTTCCTGAAACCGGAAGTGGGCTCCTCAAAACCGGAAGTGGCCCTTAAACACCTTTCTCCTTGACATTTTGGCCTTTAAATTCTTTTTGCATCCATTTTAGGGACTTTTGATTTCGTTTGGACACATTTCCTGCGTATCTGAGCCATTGGCCAAAGGGGTGAAAATTTGGGGGGCCACGCCCGCCAAATGGGCCAAATTTATTTTTCAGCCATTTTACCTGTTTTGACTTACTTTTACAAAGAAAGGACCAGAGGGTTGAAAAGTGACCTGATTTCATTTGTAAAAAGCCAAGAAACTGCTTGGGAAACTGCCATTTCCTGAAACCGGAAGTGGCCTCCTCAAAACCGGAAGTGGCCCTTAAACACCTTTCTCCTTGACATTTTGGCCTTTAAATTCTTTTTGCATCCATTTTAGGGACATTTGATTTCGTTTGGACACATTTCCTGCATATCTGAGCCATTGGCCAAAGGGGTGAAAATTTGGGGGGCCACGCCCGCCAAATGGGCCAAATTTATTTTTCAGCCATTTTACCTGTTTTGACTTCCTTTTACCAAGAAAGGACCAGAGGGTTGAAAAGTGACCTGATTTCATTTGTAAAAAGCCAAGAAACTGCTTGGGAAACTGCCATTTCCTGAAACCGGAAGTGGGCTCCTCAAAACCGGAAGTGGCCCTTAAACACCTTTCTCCTTGACATTTTGGTCTTTAAATTCTTTTTGCATCCATTTTAGGGACTTTTGATCTCGTTTGGACACATTTCCTGCGTAACTGAGCCTTTGGCCAAAGGGGTGAAAATTTGGGGGGCCACGCCCGCCAAATGGGCCAAATTTATTTTTCAGCCATTTTACCTGTTTTGACTTCCTTTTACCAAGAAAGGACCAGAGGGTTGAAAAGTGACCTGATTTCATTTGTAAAAAGCCAAGAAACTGCTTGGGAAACTGCCATTTCCTGAAACCGGAAGTGGCCTCCTCAAAACCGGAAGTGGCCCTTAAACACCTTTCTCCTTGACATTTTGGCCTTTAAATTCTTTTTGCATCCATTTTAGGCACTTTTGATTTCGTTTGGACACATTTCCTGCGTATCTGAGCCATTGGCCAAAGGGGTGAAAATTTGGGGGGCCACGCCCGCCAAATGGGCCAAATTTATTTTTCAGCCATTTTACCTGTTTTGACTTCCTTTTACCAAGAAAGGACCAGAGGGTTGAAAAGTGACCTGATTTCATTTGTAAAAAGCCAAGAAACTGCTTGGGAAACTGCCATTTCCTGAAACCGGAAGTGGCCTCCTCAAAACCGGAAGTGGCCCTTAAACACCTTTCTCCTTGACATTTTGGTCTTTAAATTCTTTTTGCATCAATTTTAGGGACTTTTGATCTCGTTTGGACACATTTCCTGCGTATCTGAGCCATTGGCCAAAGGGGTGAAAATTTGGGGGGCCACGCCCGCCAAATGGGCCAAATTTATTTTTCAGCCATTTTACCTGTTTTGACTTCCTTTTACCAAGAAAGGACCAGAGGGTTGAAAAGTGACCTGATTTCATTTGTAAAAAGCCAAGAAACTGCTTGGGAAACTGCCATTTCCTGAAACCGGAAGTGGGCTCCTCAAAACCGGAAGTGGCCCTTAAACACCTTTCTCCTTGACATTTTGGCCTTTAAATTCTTTTTGCATCCATTTTAGGGACTTTTGATTTCGTTTGGACACATTTCCTGCGTATCTGAGCCATTGGCCAAAGGGGTGAAAATTTGGGGGGCCACGCCCGCCAAATGGGCCAAATTTATTTTTCAGCCATTTTACCTGTTTTGACTTCCTTTTACCAAGAAAGGACCAGAGGGTTGAAAAGTGGCCTGATTTCATTTGTAAAAAGCCAAGAAACTGCTTGGGAAACTGCCATTTCCTGAAACCGGAAGTGGCCTCCTCAAAACCGGAAGTGGCCCTTAAACACCTTTCTCCTTGACATTTTGGCCTTTAAATTCTTTTTGCATCCATTTTAGGGACATTTGATTTCGTTTGGACACATTTCCTGCATATCTGAGCCATTGGCCAAAGGGGTGAAAATTTGGGGGGCCACGCCCGCCAAATGGGCCAAATTTATTTTTCAGCCATTTTACCTGTTTTGACTTTCTTTTACCAAGAAAGGACCAGAGGGTTGAAAAGTGACCTGATTTCATTTGTAAAAAGCCAAGAAACTGCTTGGGAAACTGCCATTTCCTGAAACCGGAAGTGGGCTCCTCAAAACCGGAAGTGGCCCTTAAACACCTTTCTCCTTGACATTTTGGTCTTTAAATTCTTTTTGCATCCATTTTAGGGACTTTTGATCTCGTTTGGACACATTTCCTGCGTAACTGAGCCTTTGGCCAAAGGGGTGAAAATTTGGGGGGCCACGCCCGCCAAATGGGCCAAATTTATTTTTCAGCCATTTTACCTGTTTTGACTTCCTTTTACCAAGAAAGGACCAGAGGGTTGAAAAGTGACCTGATTTCATTTGTAAAAAGCCAAGAAACTGCTTGGGAAACTGCCATTTCCTGAAACCGGAAGTGGCCTCCTCAAAACCGGAAGTGGCCCTTAAACACCTTTCTCCTTGACATTTTGGCCTTTAAATTCTTTTTGCATCCATTTTAGGGACTTTTGATTTCGTTTGGACACATTTCCTGCATATCTGAACCATTGGCCAAAGGGGTGAAAATTTGGGGGGCCACGCCCGCCAAATGGGCCAAATTTATTTTTCAGCCATTTTACCTGTTTTGACTTCCTTTTACCAAGAAAGGACCAGAGGGTTGAAAAGTGACCTGATTTCATTTGTAAAAAGCCAAGAAACTGCTTGGGAAACTGCCATTTCCTGAAACCAGAAGTGGGCTCCTCAAAACCGGAAGTGGCCCTTAAACACCTTTCTCCTTGACATTTTGGTCTTTAAATTCTTTTTGCATCCATTTTAGGGACTTTTGATCTCGTTTGGACACATTTCCTGCGTAACTGACCCTTTGGCCAAAGGGGTGAAAATTTGGGGGGCCACGCCCGCCAAATGGGCCAAATTTATTTTTCAGCCATTTTACCTGTTTTGACTTCCTTTTACCAAGAAAGGACCAGAGGGTTGAAAAGTGACCTGATTTCATTTGTAAAAAGCCAAGAAACTGTCTGGGAAACTGCCATTTCCTGAAACCGGAAGTGGCCTCCTCAAAACCGGAAGTGGTCCTTAAACACCTTTCTCCTTGACATTTTGGCCTTTAAATTCTTTTTGCATCCATTTTAGGGACTTTTGATCTCGTTTGGACACATTTCCTGCCTAACTGAGCCATTGGCCAAAGGGTTGAAAATTTGGGGGGCCACGCCCGCCAAATGGGCCAAATTTATTTTTCAGCCATTTTACCTGTTTTGACTTCCTTTTACCAAGAAAGGACCAGAGGGTTGAAAAGTGACCTGATTTCATTTGTAAAAAGCCAAGAAACTGCTTGGGAAACTGCCATTTCCTGAAACCGGAAGTGGCCTCCTCAAAACCGGAAGTGGCCCTTAAACACCATTCTCCTTGACATTTTGGTCTTTAAATTCTTTTTGCATCCATTTTAGGGACTTTTGATCTCGTTTGGACACATTTCCTGCGTAACTGAGCCTTTGGCCAAAGGGGTGAAAATTTGGGGGGCCACGCCCGCCAAATGGGCCAAATTTATTTTTCAGCCATTTTACCTGTTTTGACTTCCTTTTACCAAGAAAGGACCAGAGGGTTGAAAAGTGACCTGATTTCATTTGTAAAAAGCCAAGAAACTGCTTGGGAAACTGCCATTTCCTGAAACCGGAAGTGGCCTCCTCAAAACCGGAAGTGGCCCTTAAACACCTTTCTCCTTGACATTTTGGTCTTTAAATTCTTTTTGCATCCATTTTAGGGACTTTTGATTTTGTTTGGACACATTTCCTGCGTATCTGAGCCATTGGCCAAAGAGGTGAAAATTTGGGGGTCCATGCCCGCCAAATGGGCCAAATTTATTTTTCAGCCATTTTACCTGTTTTGACTTCCTTTTACCAAGAAAGGACCAGAGGGTTGAAAAGTGACCTGATTTCATTTGTAAAAAGCCAAGAAACTGCTTGGGAAACTGCCATTTCCTGAAACCGGAAGTGGCCTCCTCAAAACCGGAAGTGGCCCTTAAACACCTTTCTCCTTGACATTTTGGCCTTTAAATTCTTTTTGCATCCATTTTAGGGACTTTTGATTTCGTTTGGACACATTTCCTGCGTATCTGAGCCATTGGCCAAAGGGGTGAAAATTTGGGGGGCCACGCCCGCCAAATGGGCCAAATTTATTTTTCAGCCATTTTACCTGTTTTGACTTCCTTTTACCAAGAAAAGACCAGAGGGTTGAAAAGTGACCTGATTTCATTTGTAAAAAGCCAAGAAACTGCTTGGGAAACTGCCATTTCCTGAAACCGGAAGTGGCCTCCTCAAAACCGGAAGTGGCCCTTAAACACCTTTCTCCTTGACATTTTGGCATTTAAATTCTTTTTGCATCCATTTTAGGGACTTTTGATTTCGTTTGGACACATTTCCTGCGTATCTGAGCCATTGGCCAAAGGGGTGAAAATTTGGGGGGCCAAGCCCGCCAAATGGGCCAAATTTATTTTTCAGCCATTTTACCTGTTTTGACTTCCTTTTACCAAGAAAGGACCAGAGGGTTGAAAAGTGACCTGATTTCATTTGTAAAAAGCCAAGAAACTGCTTGGGAAACTGCCATTTCCTGAAACCGGAAGTGGCCTCCTCAAAACCGGAAGTGGCCCTTAAACACCTTTCTCCTTGACATTTTGGCATTTAAATTCTTTTTGCATCCATTTTAGGGACTTTTGATTTCGTTTGGACACATTTCCTGCGTATCTGAGCCATTGGCCAAAGGGGTGAAAATTTGGGGGGCCAAGCCCGCCAAATGGGCCAAATTTATTTTTCAGCCATTTTACCTGTTTTGACTTCCTTTTACCAAGAAAGGACCAGAGGGTTGAAAAGTGACCTGATTTCATTTGTAAAAAGCCAAGAAACTGCTTGGGAAACTGCCATTTCCTGAAACCGGAAGTGGCCTCTTCAAAACCGGAAGTGGCCCTTAAACACCTTTCTCCTTGACATTTTGGTCTTTAAATTCTTTTTGCATCCATTTTAGGGACTTTTGATTTCGTTTGGACACATTTCCTGCGTATCTGAGCCATTGGCCAAAGAGGTGAAAATTTGGGGGTCCATGCCCGCCAAATGGGCCAAATTTATTTTTCAGCCATTTTACCTGTTTTGACTTCCTTTTACCAAGAAAGGACCAGAGGGTTGAAAAGTGACCTGATTTCATTTGTAAAAAGCCAAGAAACTGCTTGGGAAACTGCCATTTCCTGAAACCGGAAGTGGCCTCCTCAAAACCGGAAGTGGCCCTTAAACACCTTTCTCCTTGACATTTTGGCCTTTAAATTCTTTTTGCATCCATTTTAGGGACTTTTGATTTCGTTTGGACACATTTCCTGCGTATCTGAGCCATTGGCCAAAGGGGTGAAAATTTGGGGGGCCACGCCCGCCAAATGGGCCAAATTTATTTTTCAGCCATTTTACCTGTTTTGACTTCCTTTTACCAAGAAAAGACCAGAGGGTTGAAAAGTGACCTGATTTCATTTGTAAAAAGCCAAGAAACTGCTTGGGAAACTGCCATTTCCTGAAACCGGAAGTGGCCTCCTCAAAACCGGAAGTGGCCCTTAAACACCTTTCTCCTTGACATTTTGGCATTTAAATTCTTTTTGCATCCATTTTAGGGACTTTTGATTTCGTTTGGACACATTTCCTGCGTATCTGAGCCATTGGCCAAAGGGGTGAAAATTTGGGGGGCCAAGCCCGCCAAATGGGCCAAATTTATTTTTCAGCCATTTTACCTGTTTTGACTTCCTTTTACCAAGAAAGGACCAGAGGGTTGAAAAGTGACCTGATTTCATTTGTAAAAAGCCAAGAAACTGCTTGGGAAACTGCCATTTCCTGAAACCGGAAGTGGCCTCCTCAAAACCGGAAGTGGCCCTTAAACACCTTTCTCCTTGACATTTTGGCATTTAAATTCTTTTTGCATCCATTTTAGGGACTTTTGATTTCGTTTGGACACATTTCCTGCGTATCTGAGCCATTGGCCAAAGGGGTGAAAATTTGGGGGGCCAAGCCCGCCAAATGGGCCAAATTTATTTTTCAGCCATTTTACCTGTTTTGACTTCCTTTTACCAAGAAAGGACCAGAGGGTTGAAAAGTGACCTGATTTCATTTGTAAAAAGCCAAGAAACTGCTTGGGAAACTGCCATTTCCTGAAACCGGAAGTGGCCTCTTCAAAACCGGAAGTGGCCCTTAAACACCTTTCTCCTTGACATTTTGGTCTTTAAATTCTTTTTGCATCCATTTTAGGGACTTTTGATTTCGTTTGGACACATTTCCTGCGTATCTGAGCCATTGGCCAAAGAGGTGAAAATTTGGGGGTCCACGCCCGCCAAATGGGCCAAATTTATTTTTCAGCCATTTTACCTGTTTTGACTTCCTTTTACCAAGAAAGGACCAGAGGGTTGAAAAGTGACCTGATTTCATTTGTAAAAAGCCAAGAAACTGCTTGGGAAACTGCCATTTCCTGAAACCGGAAGTGGCCTCCTCAAAACCGGAAGTGGTCCTTAAACACCTTTCTCCTTGACATTTTGGCCTTTAAATTCTTTTTGCATCCATTTTAGGGACTTTTGATCTCGTTTGGACACATTTCCTGCCTAACTGAGCCATTGGCCAAAGGGGTGAAAATTTGGGGGGCCACGCCCGCCAAATGGGCCAAATTTATTTTTCAGCCATTTTACCTGTTTTGACTTCCTTTTACCAAGAAAGGACCAGAGGGTTGAAAAGTGACCTGATTTCATTTGTAAAAAGCCAAGAAACTGCTTGGGAAACTGCCATTTCCTGAAACCGGAAGTGGCCTCCTCAAAACCGGAAGTGGCCCTTAAACACCATTCTCCTTGACATTTTGGTCTTTAAATTCTTTTTGCATCCATTTTAGGGACTTTTGATCTCGTTTGGACACATTTCCTGCGTAACTGAGCCTTTGGCCAAAGGGGTGAAAATTTGGGGGGCCACGCCCGCCAAATGGGCCAAATTTATTTTTCAGCCATTTTACCTGTTTTGACTTCCTTTTACCAAGAAAGGACCAGAGGGTTGAAAAGTGACCTGATTTCATTTGTAAAAAGCCAAGAAACTGCTTGGGAAACTGCCATTTCCTGAAACCGGAAGTGGCCTCCTCAAAACCGGAAGTGGCCCTTAAACACCTTTCTCCTTGACATTTTGGCCTTTAAATTCTTTTTGCATCCATTTTAGGGACTTTTGATTTTGTTTGGACACATTTCCTGCGTATCTGAGCCATTGGCCAAAGAGGTGAAAATTTGGGGGTCCATGCCCGCCAAATGGGCCAAATTTATTTTTCAGCCATTTTACCTGTTTTGACTTCCTTTTACCAAGAAAGGACCAGAGGGTTGAAAAGTGACCTGATTTCATTTGTAAAAAGCCAAGAAACTGCTTGGGAAACTGCCATTTCCTGAAACCGGAAGTGGCCTCCTCAAAACCGGAAGTGGCCCTTAAACACCTTTCTCCTTGACATTTTGGCCTTTAAATTCTTTTTGCATCCATTTTAGGGACTTTTGATTTCGTTTGGACACATTTCCTGCGTATCTGAGCCATTGGCCAAAGGGGTGAAAATTTGGGGGGCCACGCCCGCCAAATGGGCCAAATTTATTTTTCAGCCATTTTACCTGTTTTGACTTCCTTTTACCAAGAAAAGACCAGAGGGTTGAAAAGTGACCTGATTTCATTTGTAAAAAGCCAAGAAACTGCTTGGGAAACTGCCATTTCCTGAAACCGGAAGTGGCCTCCTCAAAACCGGAAGTGGCCCTTAAACACCTTTCTCCTTGACATTTTGGCATTTAAATTCTTTTTGCATCCATTTTAGGGACTTTTGATTTCGTTTGGACACATTTCCTGCGTATCTGAGCCATTGGCCAAAGGGGTGAAAATTTGGGGGGCCAAGCCCGCCAAATGGGCCAAATTTATTTTTCAGCCATTTTACCTGTTTTGACTTCCTTTTACCAAGAAAGGACCAGAGGGTTGAAAAGTGACCTGATTTCATTTGTAAAAAGCCAAGAAACTGCTTGGGAAACTGCCATTTCCTGAAACCGGAAGTGGCCTCCTCAAAACCGGAAGTGGCCCTTAAACACCTTTCTCCTTGACATTTTGGCATTTAAATTCTTTTTGCATCCATTTTAGGGACTTTTGATTTCGTTTGGACACATTTCCTGCGTATCTGAGCCATTGGCCAAAGGGGTGAAAATTTGGGGGGCCAAGCCCGCCAAATGGGCCAAATTTATTTTTCAGCCATTTTACCTGTTTTGACTTCCTTTTACCAAGAAAGGACCAGAGGGTTGAAAAGTGACCTGATTTCATTTGTAAAAAGCCAAGAAACTGCTTGGGAAACTGCCATTTCCTGAAACCGGAAGTGGCCTCTTCAAAACCGGAAGTGGCCCTTAAACACCTTTCTCCTTGACATTTTGGTCTTTAAATTCTTTTTGCATCCATTTTAGGGACTTTTGATTTCGTTTGGACACATTTCCTGCGTATCTGAGCCATTGGCCAAAGAGGTGAAAATTTGGGGGTCCATGCCCGCCAAATGGGCCAAATTTATTTTTCAGCCATTTTACCTGTTTTGACTTCCTTTTACCAAGAAAGGACCAGAGGGTTGAAAAGTGACCTGATTTCATTTGTAAAAAGCCAAGAAACTGCTTGGGAAACTGCCATTTCCTGAAACCGGAAGTGGCCTCCTCAAAACCGGAAGTGGCCCTTAAACACCTTTCTCCTTGACATTTTGGCCTTTAAATTCTTTTTGCATCCATTTTAGGGACTTTTGATTTCGTTTGGACACATTTCCTGCGTATCTGAGCCATTGGCCAAAGGGGTGAAAATTTGGGGGGCCACGCCCGCCAAATGGGCCAAATTTATTTTTCAGCCATTTTACCTGTTTTGACTTCCTTTTACCAAGAAAAGACCAGAGGGTTGAAAAGTGACCTGATTTCATTTGTAAAAAGCCAAGAAACTGCTTGGGAAACTGCCATTTCCTGAAACCGGAAGTGGCCTCCTCAAAACCGGAAGTGGCCCTTAAACACCTTTCTCCTTGACATTTTGGCATTTAAATTCTTTTTGCATCCATTTTAGGGACTTTTGATTTCGTTTGGACACATTTCCTGCGTATCTGAGCCATTGGCCAAAGGGGTGAAAATTTGGGGGGCCAAGCCCGCCAAATGGGCCAAATTTATTTTTCAGCCATTTTACCTGTTTTGACTTCCTTTTACCAAGAAAGGACCAGAGGGTTGAAAAGTGACCTGATTTCATTTGTAAAAAGCCAAGAAACTGCTTGGGAAACTGCCATTTCCTGAAACCGGAAGTGGCCTCCTCAAAACCGGAAGTGGCCCTTAAACACCTTTCTCCTTGACATTTTGGCATTTAAATTCTTTTTGCATCCATTTTAGGGACTTTTGATTTCGTTTGGACACATTTCCTGCGTATCTGAGCCATTGGCCAAAGGGGTGAAAATTTGGGGGGCCAAGCCCGCCAAATGGGCCAAATTTATTTTTCAGCCATTTTACCTGTTTTGACTTCCTTTTACCAAGAAAGGACCAGAGGGTTGAAAAGTGACCTGATTTCATTTGTAAAAAGCCAAGAAACTGCTTGGGAAACTGCCATTTCCTGAAACCGGAAGTGGCCTCTTCAAAACCGGAAGTGGCCCTTAAACACCTTTCTCCTTGACATTTTGGTCTTTAAATTCTTTTTGCATCCATTTTAGGGACTTTTGATTTCGTTTGGACACATTTCCTGCGTATCTGAGCCATTGGCCAAAGAGGTGAAAATTTGGGGGTCCACGCCCGCCAAATGGGCCAAATTTATTTTTCAGCCATTTTACCTGTTTTGACTTCCTTTTACCAAGAAAGGACCAGAGGGTTGAAAAGTGACCTGATTTCATTTGTAAAAAGCCAAGAAACTGCTTGGGAAACTGCCATTTCCTGAAACCGGAAGTGGCCTCCTCAAAACCGGAAGTGGTCCTTAAACACCTTTCTCCTTGACATTTTGGCCTTTAAATTCTTTTTGCATCCATTTTAGGGACTTTTGATCTCGTTTGGACACATTTCCTGCCTAACTGAGCCATTGGCCAAAGGGGTGAAAATTTGGGGGGCCACGCCCGCCAAATGGGCCAAATTTATTTTTCAGCCATTTTACCTGTTTTGACTTCCTTTTACTAAGAAAGGACCAGAGGGTTGAAAAGTGACCTGATTTCATTTGTAAAAAGCCAAGAAACTGCTTGGGAAACTGCCATTTCCTGAAACCGGAAGTGGCCTCCTCAAAACCGGAAGTGGCCCTTAAACACCTTTCTCCTTGACATTTTGGTCTTTAAATTCTTTTTGCATCAATTTTAGGGACTTTTGATCTCGTTTGGACACATTTCCTGCGTATCTGAGCCATTGGCCAAAGGGGTGAAAATTTGGGGGGCCACGCCTGCCAAATGGGCCAAATTTATTTTTCAGCCATTTTACCTGTTTTGACTTCCTTTTACCAAGAAAGGACCAGAGGGTTGAAAAGTGACCTGATTTCATTTGTAAAAAGCCAAGAAACTGCTTGGGAAACTGCCATTTCCTGAAACCGGAAGTGGGCTCCTCAAAACCGGAAGTGGCCCTTAAACACCTTTCTCCTTGACATTTTGGCCTTTAAATTCTTTTTGCATCCATTTTAGGGACTTTTGATTTCGTTTGGACACATTTCCTGCGTATCTGAGCCATTGGCCAAAGGGGTGAAAATTTGGGGGGCCACGCCCGCCAAATGGGCCAAATTTATTTTTCAGCCATTTTACCTGTTTTGACTTCCTTTTACCAAGAAAGGACCAGAGGGTTGAAAAGTGACCTGATTTCATTTGTAAAAAGCCAAGAAACTGCTTGGGAAACTGCCATTTCCTGAAACCGGAAGTGGCCTCCTCAAAACCGGAAGTGGTCCTTAAACACCTTTCTCCTTGACATTTTGGCCTTTAAATTCTTTTTGCATCCATTTTAGGGACTTTTGATCTTGTTTGGACACATTTCCTGCGTAACTGAGCCTTTGGCCAAAGGGGTGAAAATTTGGGGGGCCACGCCCGCCAAATGGGCCAAATTTATTTTTCAGCCATTTTACCTGTTTTGACTTCCTTTTACCAAGAAAGGACCAGAGGGTTGAAAAGTGACCTGATTTCATTTGTAAAAAGCCAAGAAACTGCTTGGGAAACTGCCATTTCCTGAAACCGGAAGTGGCCTCCTCAAAACCGGAAGTGGCCCTTAAACACCTTTCTCCTTGACATTTTGGCCTTTAAATTCTTTTTGCATCCATTTTAGGGACATTTGATTTCGTTTGGACACATTTCCTGCGTAACTGAGCCTTTGGCCATAGGGGTGAAAATTTGGGGGGCCACGCCCGCCAAATGGGCCAAATTTATTTTTCAGCCATTTTACCTGTTTTGACTTCCTTTTACCAAGAAAGGACCAGAGGGTTGAAAAGTGACCTGATTTCATTTGTAAAAAGCCAAGAAACTGCTTGGGAAACTGCCATTTCCTGAAACCGGAAGTGGCCTCCTCAAAACCGGAAGTGGCCCTTAAACACCTTTCTCCTTGACATTTTGGCCTTTAAATTCTTTTTGCATTCATTTTAGGCACTTTTGATTTCGTTTGGACACATTTCCTGCGTATCTGAGCCATTGGCCAAAGGGGTGAAAATTTGGGGGGCCACGCCCGCCAAATGGGCCAAATTTATTTTTCAGCCATTTTACCTGTTTTGACTTCCTTTTACCAAGAAAGGACCAGAGGGTTGAAAAGTGACCTGATTTCATTTGTAAAAAGCCAAGAAACTGCTTGGGAAACTGCCATTTCCTGAAACCGGAAGTGGGCTCCTCAAAACCGGAAGTGGCCCTTAAACACCTTTCTCCTTGACATTTTGGTCTTTAAATTCTTTTTGCATCCATTTTAGGGACTTTTGATCTCGTTTGGACACATTTCCTGCGTAACTGAGCCTTTGGCCAAAGGGGTGAAAATTTGGGGGGCCACGCCCGCCAAATGGGCCAAATTTATTTTTCAGCCATTTTACCTGTTTTGACTTCCTTTTACCAAGAAAGGACCAGAGGGTTGAAAAGTGACCTGATTTCATTTGTAAAAAGCCAAGAAACTGCTTGGGAAACTGCCATTTCCTGAAACCGGAAGTGGCCTCCTCAAAACCGGAAGTGGCCCTTAAACACCTTTCTCCTTGACATTTTGGTCTTTAAATTCTTTTTGCATCCATTTTAGGGACTTTTGATCTCGTTTGGACACATTTCCTGCGTATCTGAGCCATTGGCCAAAGGGGTGAAAATTTGGGGGGCCACGCCCGCCAAATGGGCCAAATTTATTTTTCAGCCATTTTACCTGTTTTGACTTCCTTTTACCAAGAAAGGACCAGAGGGTTGAAAAGTGACCTGATTTCATTTGTAAAAAGCCAAGAAACTGCTTGGGAAACTGCCATTTCCTGAAACCGGAAGTGGCCTCCTCAAAACCGGAAGTGGTCCTTAAACACCTTTCTCCTTGACATTTTGGCCTTTAAATTCTTTTTGCATCCATTTTAGGGACTTTTGATCTCGTTTGGACACATTTCCTGCCTAACTGAGCCATTGGCCAAAGGGGTGAAAATTTGGGGGGCCACGCCTGCCAAATGGGCCAAATTTATTTTTCAGCCATTTTACCTGTTTTGACTTCCTTTTACCAAGAAAGGACCAGAGGGTTGAAAAGTGACCTGATTTCATTTGTAAAAAGCCAAGAAACTGCTTGGGAAACTGCCATTTCCTGAAACCGGAAGTGGCCTCCTCAAAACCGGAAGTGGCCCTTAAACACCTTTCTCCTTGACATTTTGGCCTTTAAATTCTTTTTGCATCCATTTTAGGGACTTTTGATTTCGTTTGGACACATTTCCTGCATATCTGAGCCATTGGCCAAAGGGGTGAAAATTTGGGGGGCCACGCCCGCCAAATGGGCCAAATTTATTTTTCAGCCATTTTACCTGTTTTGACTTCCTTTTACCAAGAAAGGACCAGAGGGTTGAAAAGTGACCTGATTTCATTTGTAAAAAGCCAAGAAACTGCTTGGGAAACTGCCATTTCCTGAAACCAGAAGTGGGCTCCTCAAAACCGGAAGTGGCCCTTAAACACCTTTCTCCCTGACATTTTGGTCTTTAAATTCTTTTTGCATCCATTTTAGGGACTTTTGATCTCGTTTGGACACATTTCCTGCGTATCTGACCCTTTGGCCAAAGGGGTGAAAATTTGGGGGGCCACGCCCGCCAAATGGGCCAAATTTATTTTTCAGCCATTTTACCTGTTTTGACTTCCTTTTACCAAGAAAGGACCAGAGGGTTGAAAAGTGACCTGATTTCATTTGTAAAAAGCCAAGAAACTGCTTGGGAAACTGCCATTTCCTGAAACCGGAAGTGGGCTCCTCAAAACCGGAAGTGGTCCTTAAACACCTTTCTCCTTGACATTTTGGCCTTTAAATTCTTTTTGCATCCATTTTAGGGACTTTTGATCTCGTTTGGACACATTTCCTGCCTAACTGAGCCATTGGCCAAAGGGGTGAAAATTTGGGGGGCCACGCCCGCCAAATGGGCCAAATTTATTTTTCAGCCATTTTACCTGTTTTGACTTCCTTTTACCAAGAAAGGACCAGAGGGTTGAAAAGTGACCTGATTTCATTTGTAAAAAGCCAAGAAACTGCTTGGGAAACTGCCATTTCCTGAAACCGGAAGTGGCCTCCTCAAAACCGGAAGTGGCCCTTAAACACCTTTCTCCTTGACATTTTGGTCTTTAAATTCTTTTTGCATCCATTTTAGGGACTTTTGATTTCGTTTGGACACATTTCCTGCGTATCTGAGCCATTGGCCAAAGAGGTGAAAATTTGGGGGGCCACGCCCGCCAAATGGGCCAAATTTATTTTTCAGCCATTTTACCTGTTTTGACTTCCTTTTACCAAGAAAGGACCAGAGGGTTGAAAAGTGACCTGATTTCATTTGTAAAAAGCCAAGAAACTGCTTGGGAAACTGCCATTTCCTGAAACCGGAAGTGGCCTCCTCAAAACCGGAAGTGGTCCTTAAACACCTTTCTCCTTGACATTTTGGCCTTTAAATTCTTTTTGCATCCATTTTAGGGACTTTTGATCTCGTTTGGACACATTTCCTGCCTAACTGAGCCATTGGCCAAAGGGGTGAAAATTTGGGGGGCCACGCCCGCCAAATGGGCCAAATTTATTTTTCAGCCATTTTACCTGTTTTGACTTCCTTTTACCAAGAAAGGACCAGAGGGTTGAAAAGTGACCTGATTTCATTTGTAAAAAGCCAAGAAACTGCTTGGGAAACTGCCATTTCCTGAAACCGGAAGTGGCCTCCTCAAAACCGGAAGTGGCCCTTAAACACCTTTCTCCTTGACATTTTGGTCTTTAAATTCTTTTTGCATCCATTTTAGGGACTTTTGATCTCGTTTGGACACATTTCCTGCGTATCTGAGCCATTGGCCAAAGGGGTGAAAATTTGGGGGGCCACGCCCGCCAAATGGGCCAAATTTATTTTTCAGCCATTTTACCTGTTTTGACTTCCTTTTACCAAGAAAGGACCAGAGGGTTGAAAAGTGACCTGATTTCATTTGTAAAAAGCCAAGAAACTGCTTGGGAAACTGCCATTTCCTGAAACCGGAAGTGGCCTCCTCAAAACCGGAAGTGGCCCTTAAACACCTTTCTCCTTGACATTTTGGCCTTTAAATTCTTTTTGCATCCATTTTAGGGACTTTTGATTTTGTTTGGACACATTTCCTGCGTATCTGAGCCATTGGCCAAAGGGGTGAAAATTTGGGGGGCCACGCCCGCCAAATGGGCCAAATTTATTTTTCAGCCATTTTACCTGTTTTGACTTCCTTTTACCAAGAAAGGACCAGAGGGTTGAAAAGTGACCTGATTTCATTTGTAAAAAGCCAAGAAACTGCTTGGGAAACTGCCATTTCCTGAAACCGGAAGTGGGCTCCTCAAAACCGGAAGTGGCCCTTAAACACCTTTCTCCTTGACATTTTGGTCTTTAAATTCTTTTTGCATCCATTTTAGGGACTTTTGATCTCGTTTGGACACATTTCCTGCGTAACTGAGCCTTTGGCCAAAGGGGTGAAAATTTGGGGGGCCACGCCCGCCAAATGGGCCAAATTTATTTTTCAGCCATTTTACCTGTTTTGACTTCCTTTTACCAAGAAAGGACCAGAGGGTTGAAAAGTGACCTGATTTCATTTGTAAAAAGCCAAGAAACTGCTTGGGAAACTGCCATTTCCTGAAACCGGAAGTGGCCTCCTCAAAACCGGAAGTGGTCCTTAAACACCTTTCTCCTTGACATTTTGGCCTTTAAATTCTTTTTGCATCCATTTTAGGGACTTTTGATCTCGTTTGGACACATTTCCTGCCTAACTGAGCCATTGGCCAAAGGGGTGAAAATTTGGGGGGCCACGCCCGCCAAATGGGCCAAATTTATTTTTCAGCCATTTTACCTGTTTTGACTTCCTTTTACTAAGAAAGGACCAGAGGGTTGAAAAGTGACCTGATTTCATTTGTAAAAAGCCAAAAAACTGCTTGGGAAACTGCCATTTCCTGAAACCGGAAGTGGCCTCCTCAAAACCGGAAGTGGCCCTTAAACACCTTTCTCCTTGACATTTTGGTCTTTAAATTCTTTTTGCATCAATTTTAGGGACTTTTGATCTCGTTTGGACACATTTCCTGCGTATCTGAGCCATTGGCCAAAGGGGTGAAAATTTGGGGGGCCACGCCTGCCAAATGGGCCAAATTTATTTTTCAGCCATTTTACCTGTTTTGACTTCCTTTTACCAAGAAAGGACCAGAGGGTTGAAAAGTGACCTGATTTCATTTGTAAAAAGCCAAGAAACTGCTTGGGAAACTGCCATTTCCTGAAACCGGAAGTGGGCTCCTCAAAACCGGAAGTGGCCCTTAAACACCTTTCTCCTTCACATTTTGGCCTTTAAATTCTTTTTGCATCCATTTTAGGGACTTTTGATTTCGTTTGGACACATTTCCTGCGTATCTGAGCCATTGGCCAAAGGGGTGAAAATTTGGGGGGCCACGCCCGCCAAATGGGCCAAATTTATTTTTCAGCCATTTTACCTGTTTTGACTTCCTTTTACCAAGAAAGGACCAGAGGGTTGAAAAGTGACCTGATTTCATTTGTAAAAAGCCAAGAAACTGCTTGGGAAACTGCCATTTCCTGAAACCGGAAGTGGCCTCCTCAAAACCGGAAGTGGTCCTTAAACACCTTTCTCCTTGACATTTTGGCCTTTAAATTCTTTTTGCATCCATTTTAGGGACTTTTGATCTCGTTTGGACACATTTCCTGCGTATCTGAGCCATTGGCCAAAGGGGTGAAAATTTGGGGGGCCACGCCCGCCAAATGGGCCAAATTTATTTTTCAGCCATTTTACCTGTTTTGACTTCCTATTACCAAGAAAGGACCAGAGGGTTGAAAAGTGACCTGATTTCATTTGTAAAAAGCCAAGAAACTGCTTGGGAAACTGCCATTTCCTGAAACCGGAAGTGGCCTCCTCAAAACCGGAAGTGGCCCTTAAACACCTTTCTCCTTGACATTTTGGCCTTTAAATTCTTTTTGCATCCATTTTAGGGACTTTTGATTTCGTTTGGACACATTTCCTGCGTATCTGAGCCATTGGCCAAAGGGGTGAAAATTTGGGGGGCCACGCCCGCCAAATGGGCCAAATTTATTTTTCAGCCATTTTACCTGTTTTGACTTCCTTTTACCAAGAAAGGACCAGAGGGTTGAAAAGTGACCTGATTTCATTTGTAAAAAGCCAAGAAACTGCTTGGGAAACTGCCATTTCCTGAAACCGGAAGTGGGCTCCTCAAAACCGGAAGTGGCCCTTAAACACCTTTCTCCTTGACATTTTGGTCTTTAAATTCTTTTTGCATCCATTTTAGGGACTTTTGATCTCGTTTGGACACATTTCCTGCGTAACTGAGCCTTTGGCCAAAGGGGTGAAAATTTGGGGGGCCACGCCCGCCAAATGGGCCAAATTTATTTTTCAGCCATTTTACCTGTTTTGACTTCCTTTTACCAAGAAAGGACCAGAGGGTTGAAAAGTGACCTGATTTCATTTGTAAAAAGCCAAGAAACTGCTTGGGAAACTGCCATTTCCTGAAACCGGAAGTGGCCTCCTCAAAACCGGAAGTGGTCCTTAAACACCTTTCTCCTTGACATTTTGGCCTTTAAATTCTTTTTGCATCCATTTTAGGGACTTTTGATCTCGTTTGGACACATTTCCTGCCTAACTGAGCCATTGGCCAAAGGGGTGAAAATTTGGGGGGCCACGCCCGCCAAATGGGCCAAATTTATTTTTCAGCCATTTTACCTGTTTTGACTTCCTTTTACTAAGAAAGGACCAGAGGGTTGAAAAGTGACCTGATTTCATTTGTAAAAAGCCAAGAAACTGCTTGGGAAACTGCCATTTCCTGAAACCGGAAGTGGGCTCCTCAAAACCGGAAGTGGCCCTTAAACACCTTTCTCCTTGACATTTTGGCCTTTAAATTCTTTTTGCATCCATTTTAGGGACTTTTGATTTCGTTTGGACACATTTCCTGCGTATCTGAGCCATTGGCCAAAGGGGTGAAAATTTGGGGGGCCACGCCCGCCAAATGGGCCAAATTTATTTTTCAGCCATTTTACCTGTTTTGACTTCCTTTTACCAAGAAAGGACCAGAGGGTTGAAAAGTGACCTGATTTCATTTGTAAAAAGCCAAGAAACTGCTTGGGAAACTGCCATTTCCTGAAACCGGAAGTGGCCTCCTCAAAACCGGAAGTGGTCCTTAAACACCTTTCTCCTTGACATTTTGGCCTTTAAATTCTTTTTGCATCCATTTTAGGGACTTTTGATCTTGTTTGGACACATTTCCTGCGTAACTGAGCCTTTGGCCAAAGGGGTGAAAATTTGGGGGGCCACGCCCGCCAAATGGGCCAAATTTATTTTTCAGCCATTTTACCTGTTTTGACTTCCTTTTACCAAGAAAGGACCAGAGGGTTGAAAAGTGACCTGATTTCATTTGTAAAAAGCCAAGAAACTGCTTGGGAAACTGCCATTTCCTGAAACCGGAAGTTGCCTCCTCAAAACCGGAAGTGGCCCTTAAACACCTTTCTCCTTGACATTTTGGTCTTTAAATTCTTTTTGCATCCATTTTAGGGACTTTTGATCTCGTTTGGACACATTTCCTGCGTAACTGAGCCTTTGGCCAAAGGGGTGAAAATTTGGGGGGCCACGCCCGCCAAATGGGCCAAATTTATTTTTCAGCCATTTTACCTGTTTTGACTTCCTTTTACCAAGAAAGGACCAGAGGGTTGAAAAGTGACCTGATTTCATTTGTAAAAAGCCAAGAAACTGCTTGGGAAACTGCCATTTCCTGAAACCGGAAGTGGCCTCCTCAAAACCGGAAGTGGCCCTTAAACACCTTTCTCCTTGACATTTTGGCCTTTAAATTCTTTTTGCATCCATTTTAGGCACTTTTGATTTCGTTTGGACACATTTCCTGCGTATCTGAGCCATTGGCCAAAGGGGTGAAAATTTGGGGGGCCACGCCCGCCAAATGGGCCAAATTTATTTTTCAGCCATTTTACCTGTTTTGACTTCCTTTTACCAAGAAAGGACCAGAGGGTTGAAAAGTGACCTGATTTCATTTGTAAAAAGCCAAGAAACTGCTTGGGAAACTGCCATTTCCTGAAACCGGAAGTGGGCTCCTCAAAACCGGAAGTGGCCCTTAAACACCTTTCTCCTTGACATTTTGGCCTTTAAATTCTTTTTGCATCCATTTTAGGGACTTTTGATTTCGTTTGGACACATTTCCTGCGTATCTGAGCCATTGGCCAAAGGGGTGAAAATTTGGGGGGCCACGCCCGCCAAATGGGCCAAATTTATTTTTCAGCCATTTTACCTGTTTTGACTTCCTTTTACCAAGAAAGGACCAGAGGGTTGAAAAGTGACCTGATTTCATTTGTAAAAAGCCAAGAAACTGCTTGGGAAACTGCCATTTCCTGAAACCGGAAGTGGGCTCCTCAAAACCGGAAGTGGCCCTTAAACACCTTTCTCCTTGACATTTTGGTCTTTAAATTCTTTTTGCATCCATTTTAGGGACTTTTGATCTCGTTTGGACACATTTCCTGCGTAACTGAGCCTTTGGCCAAAGGGGTGAAAATTTGGGGGGCCACGCCCGCCAAATGGGCCAAATTTATTTTTCAGCCATTTTACCTGTTTTGACTTCCTTTTACCAAGAAAGGACCAGAGGGTTGAAAAGTGACCTGATTTCATTTGTAAAAAGCCAAGAAACTGCTTGGGAAACTGCCATTTCCTGAAACCGGAAGTGGCCTCCTCAAAACCGGAAGTGGTCCTTAAACACCTTTCTCCTTGACATTTTGGCCTTTAAATTCTTTTTGCATCCATTTTAGGGACTTTTGATCTCGTTTGGACACATTTCCTGCCTAACTGAGCCATTGGCCAAAGGGGTGAAAATTTGGGGGGCCACGCCTGCCAAATGGGCCAAATTTATTTTTCAGCCATTTTACCTGTTTTGACTTCCTTTTACCAAGAAAGGACCAGAGGGTTGAAAAGTGACCTGATTTCATTTGTAAAAAGCCAAGAAACTGCTTGGGAAACTGCCATTTCCTGAAACCGGAAGTGGCCTCCTCAAAACCGGAAGTGGCCCTTAAACACCTTTCTCCTTGACATTTTGGCCTTTAAATTCTTTTTGCATCCATTTTAGGGACTTTTGATTTCGTTTGGACACATTTCCTGCATATCTGAGCCATTGGCCAAAGGGGTGAAAATTTGGGGGGCCACGCCCGCCAAATGGGCCAAATTTATTTTTCAGCCATTTTACCTGTTTTGACTTCCTTTTACCAAGAAAGGACCAGAGGGTTGAAAAGTGACCTGATTTCATTTGTAAAAAGCCAAGAAACTGCTTGGGAAACTGCCATTTCCTGAAACCGGAAGTGGCCTCCTCAAAACCGGAAGTGGTCCTTAAACACCTTTCTCCTTGACATTTTGGCCTTTAAATTCTTTTTGCATCCATTTTAGGGACTTTTGATCTCGTTTGGACACATTTCCTGCCTAACTGAGCCATTGGCCAAAGGGGTGAAAATTTGGGGGGCCACGCCCGCCAAATGGGCCAAATTTATTTTTCAGCCATTTTACCTGTTTTGACTTCCTTTTACCAAGAAAGGACCAGAGGGTTGAAAAGTGACCTGATTTCATTTGTAAAAAGCCAAGAAACTGCTTGGGAAACTGCCATTTCCTGAAACCGGAAGTGGCCTCCTCAAAACCGGAAGTGGCCCTTAAACACCTTTCTCCTTGACATTTTGGTCTTTAAATTCTTTTTGCATCCATTTTAGGGACTTTTGATTTCGTTTGGACACATTTCCTGCGTATCTGAGCCATTGGCCAAAGAGGTGAAAATTTGGGGGGCCACGCCCGCCAAATGGGCCAAATTTATTTTTCAGCCATTTTACCTGTTTTGACTTCCTTTTACCAAGAAAGGACCAGAGGGTTGAAAAGTGACCTGATTTCATTTGTAAAAAGCCAAGAAACTGCTTGGGAAACTGCCATTTCCTGAAACCGGAAGTGGCCTCCTCAAAACCGGAAGTGGTCCTTAAACACCTTTCTCCTTGACATTTTGGCCTTTAAATTCTTTTTGCATCCATTTTAGGGACTTTTGATCTCGTTTGGACACATTTCCTGCCTAACTGAGCCATTGGCCAAAGGGGTGAAAATTTGGGGGGCCACGCCCGCCAAATGGGCCAAATTTATTTTTCAGCCATTTTACCTGTTTTGACTTCCTTTTACCAAGAAAGGACCAGAGGGTTGAAAAGTGACCTGATTTCATTTGTAAAAAGCCAAGAAACTGCTTGGGAAACTGCCATTTCCTGAAACCGGAAGTGGCCTCCTCAAAACCGGAAGTGGTCCTTAAACACCTTTCTCCTTGACATTTTGGCCTTTAAATTCTTTTTGCATCCATTTTAGGGACTTTTGATCTCGTTTGGACACATTTCCTGCCTAACTGAGCCATTGGCCAAAGGGGTGAAAATTTGGGGGGCCACGCCCGCCAAATGGGCCAAATTTATTTTTCAGCCATTTTACCTGTTTTGACTTCCTTTTACCAAGAAAGGACCAGAGGGTTGAAAAGTGACCTGATTTCATTTGTAAAAAGCCAAGAAACTGCTTGGGAAACTGCCATTTCCTGAAACCGGAAGTGGCCTCCTCAAAACCGGAAGTGGCCCTTAAACACCTTTCTCCTTGACATTTTGGTCTTTAAATTCTTTTTGCATCCATTTTAGGGACTTTTGATTTCGTTTGGACACATTTCCTGCGTATCTGAGCCATTGGCCAAAGAGGTGAAAATTTGGGGGGCCACGCCCGCCAAATGGGCCAAATTTATTTTTCAGCCATTTTACCTGTTTTGACTTCCTTTTACCAAGAAAGGACCAGAGGGTTGAAAAGTGACCTGATTTCATTTGTAAAAAGCCAAGAAACTGCTTGGGAAACTGCCATTTCCTGAAACCGGAAGTGGCCTCCTCAAAACCGGAAGTGGTCCTTAAACACCTTTCTCCTTGACATTTTGGCCTTTAAATTCTTTTTGCATCCATTTTAGGGACTTTTGATCTCGTTTGGACACATTTCCTGCCTAACTGAGCCATTGGCCAAAGGGGTGAAAATTTGGGGGGCCACGCCCGCCAAATGGGCCAAATTTATTTTTCAGCCATTTTACCTGTTTTGACTTCCTTTTACCAAGAAAGGACCAGAGGGTTGAAAAGTGACCTGATTTCATTTGTAAAAAGCCAAGAAACTGCTTGGGAAACTGCCATTTCCTGAAACCGGAAGTGGCCTCCTCAAAACCGGAAGTGGTCCTTAAACACCTTTCTCCTTGACATTTTGGCCTTTAAATTCTTTTTGCATCCATTTTAGGGACTTTTGATCTCGTTTGGACACATTTCCTGCCTAACTGAGCCATTGGCCAAAGGGGTGAAAATTTGGGGGGCCACGCCCGCCAAATGGGCCAAATTTATTTTTCAGCCATTTTACCTGTTTTGACTTCCTTTTACCAAGAAAGGACCAGAGGGTTGAAAAGTGACCTGATTTCATTTGTAAAAAGCCAAGAAACTGCTTGGGAAACTGCCATTTCCTGAAACCGGAAGTGGCCTCCTCAAAACCGGAAGTGGCCCTTAAACACCTTTCTCCTTGACATTTTGGTCTTTAAATTCTTTTTGCATCCATTTTAGGGACTTTTGATTTCGTTTGGACACATTTCCTGCGTATCTGAGCCATTGGCCAAAGAGGTGAAAATTTGGGGGGCCACGCCCGCCAAATGGGCCAAATTTATTTTTCAGCCATTTTACCTGTTTTGACTTCCTTTTACCAAGAAAGGACCAGAGGGTTGAAAAGTGACCTGATTTCATTTGTAAAAAGCCAAGAAACTGCTTGGGAAACTGCCATTTCCTGAAACCGGAAGTGGCCTCCTCAAAACCGGAAGTGGTCCTTAAACACCTTTCTCCTTGACATTTTGGCCTTTAAATTCTTTTTGCATCCATTTTAGGGACTTTTGATCTCGTTTGGACACATTTCCTGCCTAACTGAGCCATTGGCCAAAGGGGTGAAAATTTGGGGGGCCACGCCCGCCAAATGGGCCAAATTTATTTTTCAGCCATTTTACCTGTTTTGACTTCCTTTTACCAAGAAAGGACCAGAGGGTTGAAAAGTGACCTGATTTCATTTGTAAAAAGCCAAGAAACTGCTTGGGAAACTGCCATTTCCTGAAACCGGAAGTGGCCTCCTCAAAACCGGAAGTGGCCCTTAAACACCTTTCTCCTTGACATTTTGGTCTTTAAATTCTTTTTGCATCCATTTTAGGGACTTTTGATTTCGTTTGGACACATTTCCTGCGTATCTGAGCCATTGGCCAAAGAGGTGAAAATTTGGGGGGCCACGCCCGCCAAATGGGCCAAATTTATTTTTCAGCCATTTTACCTGTTTTGACTTCCTTTTACCAAGAAAGGACCAGAGGGTTGAAAAGTGACCTGATTTCATTTGTAAAAAGCCAAGAAACTGCTTGGGAAACTGCCATTTCCTGAAACCGGAAGTGGCCTCCTCAAAACCGGAAGTGGTCCTTAAACACCTTTCTCCTTGACATTTTGGCCTTTAAATTCTTTTTGCATCCATTTTAGGGACTTTTGATCTCGTTTGGACACATTTCCTGCCTAACTGAGCCATTGGCCAAAGGGGTGAAAATTTGGGGGGCCACGCCCGCCAAATGGGCCAAATTTATTTTTCAGCCATTTTACCTGTTTTGACTTCCTTTTACCAAGAAAGGACCAGAGGGTTGAAAAGTGACCTGATTTCATTTGTAAAAAGCCAAGAAACTGCTTGGGAAACTGCCATTTCCTGAAACCGGAAGTGGCCTCCTCAAAACCGGAAGTGGTCCTTAAACACCTTTCTCCTTGACATTTTGGCCTTTAAATTCTTTTTGCATCCATTTTAGGGACTTTTGATCTCGTTTGGACACATTTCCTGCCTAACTGAGCCATTGGCCAAAGGGGTGAAAATTTGGGGGGCCACGCCCGCCAAATGGGCCAAATTTATTTTTCAGCCATTTTACCTGTTTTGACTTCCTTTTACCAAGAAAGGACCAGAGGGTTGAAAAGTGACCTGATTTCATTTGTAAAAAGCCAAGAAACTGCTTGGGAAACTGCCATTTCCTGAAACCGGAAGTGGCCTCCTCAAAACCGGAAGTGGCCCTTAAACACCTTTCTCCTTGACATTTTGGTCTTTAAATTCTTTTTGCATCCATTTTAGGGACTTTTGATTTCGTTTGGACACATTTCCTGCGTATCTGAGCCATTGGCCAAAGAGGTGAAAATTTGGGGGGCCACGCCCGCCAAATGGGCCAAATTTATTTTTCAGCCATTTTACCTGTTTTGACTTCCTTTTACCAAGAAAGGACCAGAGGGTTGAAAAGTGACCTGATTTCATTTGTAAAAAGCCAAGAAACTGCTTGGGAAACTGCCATTTCCTGAAACCGGAAGTGGCCTCCTCAAAACCGGAAGTGGTCCTTAAACACCTTTCTCCTTGACATTTTGGCCTTTAAATTCTTTTTGCATCCATTTTAGGGACTTTTGATCTCGTTTGGACACATTTCCTGCCTAACTGAGCCATTGGCCAAAGGGGTGAAAATTTGGGGGGCCACGCCCGCCAAATGGGCCAAATTTATTTTTCAGCCATTTTACCTGTTTTGACTTCCTTTTACCAAGAAAGGACCAGAGGGTTGAAAAGTGACCTGATTTCATTTGTAAAAAGCCAAGAAACTGCTTGGGAAACTGCCATTTCCTGAAACCGGAAGTGGCCTCCTCAAAACCGGAAGTGGCCCTTAAACACCTTTCTCCTTGACATTTTGGTCTTTAAATTCTTTTTGCATCCATTTTAGGGACTTTTGATCTCGTTTGGACACATTTCCTGCGTATCTGAGCCATTGGCCAAAGGGGTGAAAATTTGGGGGGCCACGCCCGCCAAATGGGCCAAATTTATTTTTCAGCCATTTTACCTGTTTTGACTTCCTTTTACCAAGAAAGGACCAGAGGGTTGAAAAGTGACCTGATTTCATTTGTAAAAAGCCAAGAAACTGCTTGGGAAACTGCCATTTCCTGAAACCGGAAGTGGCCTCCTCAAAACCGGAAGTGGCCCTTAAACACCTTTCTCCTTGACATTTTGGCCTTTAAATTCTTTTTGCATCCATTTTAGGGACTTTTGATTTCGTTTGGACACATTTCCTGCGTATCTGAGCCATTGGCCAAAGGGGTGAAAATTTGGGGGGCCACGCCCGCCAAATGGGCCAAATTTATTTTTCAGCCATTTTACCTGTTTTGACTTCCTTTTACCAAGAAAGGACCAGAGGGTTGAAAAGTGACCTGATTTCATTTGTAAAAAGCCAAGAAACTGCTTGGGAAACTGCCATTTCCTGAAACCGGAAGTGGCCTCCTCAAAACCGGAAGTGGCCCTTAAACACCTTTCTCCTTGACATTTTGGCATTTAAATTCTTTTTGCATCCATTTTAGGGACTTTTGATTTCGTTTGGACACATTTCCTGCGTATCTGAGCCATTGGCCAAAGGGGTGAAAATTTGGGGGGCCAAGCCCGCCAAATGGGCCAAATTTATTTTTCAGCCATTTTACCTGTTTTGACTTCCTTTTACCAAGAAAGGACCAGAGGGTTGAAAAGTGACCTGATTTCATTTGTAAAAAGCCAAGAAACTGCTTGGGAAACTGCCATTTCCTGAAACCGGAAGTGGCCTCCTCAAAACCGGAAGTGGCCCTTAAACACCTTTCTCCTTGACATTTTGGCATTTAAATTCTTTTTGCATCCATTTTAGGGACTTTTGATTTCGTTTGGACACATTTCCTGCGTATCTGAGCCATTGGCCAAAGGGGTGAAAATTTGGGGGGCCAAGCCCGCCAAATGGGCCAAATTTATTTTTCAGCCATTTTACCTGTTTTGACTTCCTTTTACCAAGAAAGGACCAGAGGGTTGAAAAGTGACCTGATTTCATTTGTAAAAAGCCAAGAAACTGCTTGGGAAACTGCCATTTCCTGAAACCGGAAGTGGCCTCCTCAAAACCGGAAGTGGCCCTTAAACACCTTTCTCCTTGACATTTTGGTCTTTAAATTCTTTTTGCATCCATTTTAGGGACTTTTGATTTCGTTTGGACACATTTCCTGCGTATCTGAGCCATTGGCCAAAGAGGTGAAAATTTGGGGGTCCACGCCCGCCAAATGGGCCAAATTTATTTTTCAGCCATTTTACCTGTTTTGACTTCCTTTTACCAAGAAAGGACCAGAGGGTTGAAAAGTGACCTGATTTCATTTGTAAAAAGCCAAGAAACTGCTTGGGAAACTGCCATTTCCTGAAACCGGAAGTGGGCTCCTCAAAACCGGAAGTGGCCCTTAAACACCTTTCTCCTTGACATTTTGGCCTTTAAATTCTTTTTGCATCCATTTTAGGGACTTTTGATTTCGTTTGGACACATTTCCTGCGTATCTGAGCCATTGGCCAAAGGGGTGAAAATTTGGGGGGCCACGCCCGCCAAATGGGCCAAATTTATTTTTCAGCCATTTTACCTGTTTTGACTTCCTTTTACCAAGAAAGGACCAGAGGGTTGAAAAGTGACCTGATTTCATTTGTAAAAAGCCAAGAAACTGCTTGGGAAAATGCCATTTCCTGAAACCGGAAGTGGCCTCCTCAAAACCGGAAGTGGTCCTTAAACACCTTTCTCCTTGACATTTTGGCCTTTAAATTCTTTTTGCATCCATTTTAGGGACTTTTGATCTTGTTTGGACACATTTCCTGCGTAACTGAGCCTTTGGCCAAAGGGGTGAAAATTTGGGGGGCCACGCCCGCCAAATGGGCCAAATTTATTTTTCAGCCATTTTACCTGTTTTGACTTCCTTTTACCAAGAAAGGACCAGAGGGTTGAAAAGTGACCTGATTTCATTTGTAAAAAGCCAAGAAACTGCTTGGGAAACTGCCATTTCCTGAAACCGGAAGTGGCCTCCTCAAAACCGGAAGTGGCCCTTAAACACCTTTCTCCTTGACATTTTTGGCCTTTAAATTCTTTTTGCATCCATTTTAGGGACATTTGATTTCGTTTGGACACATTTCCTGCGTAACTGAGCCTTTGGCCAAAGGGGTGAAAATTTGGGGGGCCACGCCCGCCAAATGGGCCAAATTTATTTTTCAGCCATTTTACCTGTTTTGACTTCCTTTTACCAAGAAAGGACCAGAGGGTTGAAAAGTGACCTGATTTCATTTGTAAAAAGCCAAGAAACTGCTTGGGAAACTGCCATTTCCTGAAACCGGAAGTGGCCTCCTCAAAACCGGAAGTGGCCCTTAAACACCTTTCTCCTTGACATTTTGGCCTTTAAATTCTTTTTGCATCCATTTTAGGCACTTTTGATTTCGTTTGGACACATTTCCTGCGTATCTGAGCCATTGGCCAAAGGGGTGAAAATTTGGGGGGCCACGCCCGCCAAATGGGCCAAATTTATTTTTCAGCCATTTTACCTGTTTTGACTTCCTTTTACCAAGAAAGGACCAGAGGGTTGAAAAGTGACCTGATTTCATTTGTAAAAAGCCAAGAAACTGCTTGGGAAACTGCCATTTCCTGAAACCGGAAGTGGCCTCCTCAAAACCGGAAGTGGCCCTTAAACACCTTTCTCCTTGACATTTTGGTCTTTAAATTCTTTTTGCATCAATTTTAGGGACTTTTGATCTCGTTTGGACACATTTCCTGCGTATCTGAGCCATTGGCCAAAGGGGTGAAAATTTGGGGGGCCACGCCCGCCAAATGGGCCAAATTTATTTTTCAGCCATTTTACCTGTTTTGACTTCCTTTTACCAAGAAAGGACCAGAGGGTTGAAAAGTGACCTGATTTCATTTGTAAAAAGCCAAGAAACTGCTTGGGAAACTGCCATTTCCTGAAACCGGAAGTGGGCTCCTCAAAACCGGAAGTGGCCCTTAAACACCTTTCTCCTTGACATTTTGGCCTTTAAATTCTTTTTGCATCCATTTTAGGGACTTTTGATTTCGTTTGGACACATTTCCTGCGTATCTGAGCCATTGGCCAAAGGGGTGAAAATTTGGGGGGCCACGCCCGCCAAATGGGCCAAATTTATTTTTCAGCCATTTTACCTGTTTTGACTTCCTTTTACCAAGAAAGGACCAGAGGGTTGAAAAGTGACCTGATTTCATTTGTAAAAAGCCAAGAAACTGCTTGGGAAACTGCCATTTCCTGAAACCGGAAGTGGGCTCCTCAAAACCGGAAGTGGCCCTTAAACACCTTTCTCCTTGACATTTTGGCCTTTAAATTCTTTTTGCATCCATTTTAGGGACTTTTGATCTCGTTTGGACACATTTCCTGCCTAACTGAGCCATTGGCCAAAGGGGTGAAAATTTGGGGGGCCACGCCTGCCAAATGGGCCAAATTTATTTTTCAGCCATTTCACCTGTTTTGACTTCCTTTTACCAAGAAAGGACCAGAGGGTTGAAAAGTGACCTGATTTCATTTGTAAAAAGCCAAGAAACTGCTTGGGAAACTGCCATTTCCTGAAACCGGAAGTGGCCTCCTCAAAACCGGAAGTGGCCCTTAAACACCTTTCTCCTTGACATTTTGGTCTTTAAATTCTTTTTGCATCCATTTTAGGGACTTTTGATCTCGTTTGGACACATTTCCTGCGTAACTGACCCTTTGGCCAAAGGGGTGAAAATTTGGGGGGCCACGCCCGCCAAATGGGCCAAATTTATTTTTCAGCCATTTTACCTGTTTTGACTTCCTTTTACCAAGAAAGGACCAGAGGGTTGAAAAGTGACCTGATTTCATTTGTAAAAAGCCAAGAAACTGCTTGGGAAACTGCCATTTCCTGAAACCGGAAGTGGCCTCCTCAAAACCGGAAGTGGTCCTTAAACACCTTTCTCCTTGACATTTTGGCCTTTAAATTCTTTTTGCATCCATTTTAGGGACTTTTGATCTCGTTTGGACACATTTCCTGCCTAACTGAGCCATTGGCCAAAGGGGTGAAAATTTGGGGGGCCACGCCCGCCAAATGGGCCAAATTTATTTTTCAGCCATTTTACCTGTTTTGACTTCCTTTTACCAAGAAAGGACCAGAGGGTTGAAAAGTGACCTGATTTCATTTGTAAAAAGCCAAGAAACTGCTTGGGAAACTGCCATTTCCTGAAACCGGAAGTGGCCTCCTCAAAACCGGAAGTGGCCCTTAAACACCATTCTCCTTGACATTTTGGTCTTTAAATTCTTTTTGCATCCATTTTAGGGACTTTTGATTTCGTTTGGACACATTTCCTGCGTATCTGAGCCATTGGCCAAAGAGGTGAAAATTTGGGGGGCCACGCCCGCCAAATGGGCCAAATTTATTTTTCAGCCATTTTACCTGTTTTGACTTCCTTTTACCAAGAAAGGACCAGAGGGTTGAAAAGTGACCTGATTTCATTTGTAAAAAGCCAAGAAACTGCTTGGGAAACTGCCATTTCCTGAAACCGGAAGTGGCCTCCTCAAAACCGGAAGTGGTCCTTAAACACCTTTCTCCTTGACATTTTGGCCTTTAAATTCTTTTTGCATCCATTTTAGGGACTTTTGATCTCGTTTGGACACATTTCCTGCCTAACTGAGCCATTGGCCAAAGGGGTGAAAATTTGGGGGGCCACGCCCGCCAAATGGGCCAAATTTATTTTTCAGCCATTTTACCTGTTTTGACTTCCTTTTACCAAGAAAGGACCAGAGGGTTGAAAAGTGACCTGATTTCATTTGTAAAAAGCCAAGAAACTGCTTGGGAAACTGCCATTTCCTGAAACCGGAAGTGGCCTCCTCAAAACCGGAAGTGGCCCTTAAACACCTTTCTCCTTGACATTTTGGTCTTTAAATTCTTTTTGCATCCATTTTAGGGACTTTTGATTTCGTTTGGACACATTTCCTGCGTATCTGAGCCATTGGCCAAAGAGGTGAAAATTTGGGGGGCCACGCCCGCCAAATGGGCCAAATTTATTTTTCAGCCATTTTACCTGTTTTGACTTCCTTTTACCAAGAAAGGACCAGAGGGTTGAAAAGTGACCTGATTTCATTTGTAAAAAGCCAAGAAACTGCTTGGGAAACTGCCATTTCCTGAAACCGGAAGTGGGCTCCTCAAAACCGGAAGTGGCCCTTAAACACCTTTCTCCTTGACATTTTGGTCTTTAAATTCTTTTTGCATCCATTTTAGGGACTTTTGATCTCGTTTGGACACATTTCCTGCGTAACTGAGCCTTTGGCCAAAGGGGTGAAAATTTGGGGGGCCACGCCCGCCAAATGGGCCAAATTTATTTTTCAGCCATTTTACCTGTTTTGACTTCCTTTTACCAAGAAAGGACCAGAGGGTTGAAAAGTGACCTGATTTCATTTGTAAAAAGCCAAGAAACTGTTTGGGAAACTGCCATTTCCTGA
Organism: Aquarana catesbeiana; assembly: GCF_042186555.1. NCBI lineage: Eukaryota > Metazoa > Chordata > Amphibia > Anura > Ranidae > Aquarana > Aquarana catesbeiana. The sequence continues at coordinate 252,489,738 of NC_133331.1, forward strand.
AACCGGAAGTGGCCTCCTCAAAACCGGAAGTGGCCCTTAAACACCTTTCTCCTTGACATTTTGGCCTTTAAATTCTTTTTTCATCCATTTTAGGGACTTTTGATTTCGTTTGGACACATTTCCTGCGTATCTGAGCCATTGGCCAAAGGGGTGAAAATTTGGGGGGCCAAGCCCGCCAAATGGGCCAAATTTATTTTTCAGCCATTTTACCTGTTTTGACTTCCTTTTACCAAGAAAGGACCAGAGGGTTGAAAAGTGACCTGATTTCATTTGTAAAAAGCCAAGAAACTGCTTGGGAAACTGCCATTTCCTGAAACCGGAAGTGGCCTCCTCAAAACCGGAAGTGGCCCTTAAACACCTTTCTCCTTGACATTTTGGCCTTTAAATTCTTTTTGCATCCATTTTAGGGACTTTTGATTTCGTTTGGACACATTTCCTGCGTATCTGAGCCATTGGCCAAAGAGGTGAAAATTTGGGGGTCCACGCCCGCCAAATGGGCCAAATTTATTTTTCAGCCATTTTACCTGTTTTGACTTCCTTTTACCAAGAAAGGACCAGAGGGTTGAAAAGTGACCTGATTTCATTTGTAAAAAGCCAAGAAACTGCTTGGGAAACTGCCATTTCCTGAAACCGGAAGTGGCCTCCTCAAAACCGGAAGTGGTCCTTAAACACCTTTCTCCTTGACATTTTGGCCTTTAAATTCTTTTTGCATCCATTTTAGGGACTTTTGATCTCGTTTGGACACATTTCCTGCCTAACTGAGCCATTGGCCAAAGGGGTGAAAATTTGGGGGGCCACGCCCGCCAAATGGGCCAAATTTATTTTTCAGCCATTTTACCTGTTTTGACTTCCTTTTACTAAGAAAGGACCAGAGGGTTGAAAAGTGACCTGATTTCATTTGTAAAAAGCCAAGAAACTGCTTGGGAAACTGCCATTTCCTGAAACCGGAAGTGGCCTCCTCAAAACCGGAAGTGGCCCTTAAACACCTTTCTCCATGACATTTTGGTCTTTAAATTCTTTTTGCATCAATTTTAGGGACTTTTGATCTCGTTTGGACACATTTCCTGCGTATCTGAGCCATTGGCCAAAGGGGTGAAAATTTGGGGGGCCACGCCTGCCAAATGGGCCAAATTTATTTTTCAGCCATTTTACCTGTTTTGACTTCCTTTTACCAAGAAAGGACCAGAGGGTTGAAAAGTGACCTGATTTCATTTGTAAAAAGCCAAGAAACTGCTTGGGAAACTGCCATTTCCTGAAACCGGAAGTGGGCTCCTCAAAACCGGAAGTGGCCCTTAAACACCTTTCTCCTTGACATTTTGGCCTTTAAATTCTTTTTGCATCCATTTTAGGGACTTTTGATTTCGTTTGGACACATTTCCTGCGTATCTGAGCCATTGGCCAAAGGGGTGAAAATTTGGGGGGCCACGCCCGCCAAATGGGCCAAATTTATTTTTCAGCCATTTTACCTGTTTTGACTTCCTTTTACCAAGAAAGGACCAGAGGGTTGAAAAGTGACCTGATTTCATTTGTAAAAAGCCAAGAAACTGCTTGGGAAACTGCCATTTCCTGAAACCGGAAGTGGCCTCCTCAAAACCGGAAGTGGTCCTTAAACACCTTTCTCCTTGACATTTTGGCCTTTAAATTCTTTTTGCATCCATTTTAGGGACTTTTGATCTTGTTTGGACACATTTCCTGCGTAACTGAGCCTTTGGCCAAAGGGGTGAAAATTTGGGGGGCCACGCCCGCCAAATGGGCCAAATTTATTTTTCAGCCATTTTACCTGTTTTGACTTCCTTTTACCAAGAAAGGACCAGAGGGTTGAAAAGTGACCTGATTTCATTTGTAAAAAGCCAAGAAACTGCTTGGGAAACTGCCATTTCCTGAAACCGGAAGTGGCCTCCTCAAAACCGGAAGTGGCCCTTAAACACCTTTCTCCTTGACATTTTGGCCTTTAAATTCTTTTTGCATCCATTTTAGGGACATTTGATTTCGTTTGGACACATTTCCTGCATATCTGAGCCATTGGCCAAAGGGGTGAAAATTTGGGGGGCCACGCCCGCCAAATGGGCCAAATTTATTTTTCAGCCATTTTACCTGTTTTGACTTCCTTTTACCAAGAAAGGACCAGAGGGTTGAAAAGTGACCTGATTTCATTTGTAAAAAGCCAAGAAACTGCTTGGGAAACTGCCATTTCCTGAAACCGGAAGTGGGCTCCTCAAAACCGGAAGTGGCCCTTAAACACCTTTCTCCTTGACATTTTGGTCTTTAAATTCTTTTTGCATCCATTTTAGGGACTTTTGATCTCGTTTGGACACATTTCCTGCGTAACTGAGCCTTTGGCCAAAGGGGTGAAAATTTGGGGGGCCACGCCCGCCAAATGGGCCAAATTTATTTTTCAGCCATTTTACCTGTTTTGACTTCCTTTTACCAAGAAAGGACCAGAGGGTTGAAAAGTGACCTGATTTCATTTGTAAAAAGCCAAGAAACTGCTTGGGAAACTGCCATTTCCTGAAACCGGAAGTGGCCTCCTCAAAACCGGAAGTGGCCCTTAAACACCTTTCTCCTTGACATTTTGGCCTTTAAATTCTTTTTGCATCCATTTTAGGCAATTTTGATTTCGTTTGGACACATTTCCTGCGTATCTGAGCCATTGGCCAAAGGGGTGAAAATTTGGGGGGCCACGCCCGCCAAATGGGCCAAATTTATTTTTCAGCCATTTTACCTGTTTTGACTTCCTTTTACCAAGAAAGGACCAGAGGGTTGAAAAGTGACCTGATTTCATTTGTAAAAAGCCAAGAAACTGCTTGGGAAACTGCCATTTCCTGAAACCGGAAGTGGCCTCCTCAAAACCGGAAGTGGCCCTTAAACACCTTTCTCCTTGACATTTTGGTCTTTAAATTCTTTTTGCATCAATTTTAGGGACTTTTGATCTCGTTTGGACACATTTCCTGCGTATCTGAGCCATTGGCCAAAGGGGTGAAAATTTGGGGGGCCACGCCCGCCAAATGGGCCAAATTTATTTTTCAGCCATTTTACCTGTTTTGACTTCCTTTTACCAAGAAAGGACCAGAGGGTTGAAAAGTGACCTGATTTCATTTGTAAAAAGCCAAGAAACTGCTTGGGAAACTGCCATTTCCTGAAACCGGAAGTGGCCTCCTCAAAACCGGAAGTGGCCCTTAAACACCTTTCTCCTTGACATTTTGGCCTTTAAATTCTTTTTGCATCCATTTTAGGCACTTTTGATTTCGTTTGGACACATTTCCTGCGTATCTGAGCCATTGGCCAAAGGGGTGAAAATTTGGGGGGCCACGCCCGCCAAATGGGCCAAATTTATTTTTCAGCCATTTTACCTGTTTTGACTTCCTTTTACCAAGAAAGGACCAGAGGGTTGAAAAGTGACCTGATTTCATTTGTAAAAAGCCAAGAAACTGCTTGGGAAACTGCCATTTCCTGAAACCGGAAGTGGCCTCCTCAAAACCGGAAGTGGCCCTTAAACACCTTTCTCCTTGACATTTTGGCCTTTAAATTCTTTTTGCATCCATTTTAGGGACTTTTGATTTCGTTTGGACACATTTCCTGCGTATCTGAGCCATTGGCCAAAGTGGTGAAAATTTGGGGGGCCACGCCCGCCAAATGGGCCAAATTTATTTTTCAGCCATTTTACCTGTTTTGACTTCCTTTTACCAAGAAGGACCAGAGGGTTGAAAAGTGACCTGATTTCATTTGTAAAAAGCCAAGAAACTGCTTGGGAAACTGCCATTTCCTGAAACCGGAAGTGGCCTCCTCAAAATCGGAAGTGGTCCTTAAACACCTTTCTCCTTGACATTTTGGCCTTTAAATTCTTTTTGCATCCATTTTAGGGACTTTTGATCTCGTTTGGACACATTTCCTGCCTAACTGAGCCATTGGCCAAAGGGGTGAAAATTTGGGGGGCCACGCCCGCCAAATGGGCCAAATTTATTTTTCAGCCATTTTACCTGTTTTGACTTCCTTTTACCAAGAAAGGACCAGAGGGTTGAAAAGTGACCTGATTTCATTTGTAAAAAGCCAAGAAACTGCTTGGGAAACTGCCATTTCCTGAAACCGGAAGTGGCCTCCTCAAAACCGGAAGTGGCCCTTAAACACCATTCTCCTTGACATTTTGGTCTTTAAATTCTTTTTGCATCCATTTTAGGGACTTTTGATCTCGTTTGGACACATTTCCTGCGTAACTGAGCCTTTGGCCAAAGGGGTGAAAATTTGGGGGGCCACGCCCGCCAAATGGGCCAAATTTATTTTTCAGCCATTTTACCTGTTTTGACTTCCTTTTACCAAGAAAGGATCAGAGGGTTGAAAAGTGACCTGATTTCATTTGTAAAAAGCCAAGAAACTGCTTGGGAAACTGCCATTTCCTGAAACCGGAAGTGGCCTCCTCAAAACCGGAAGTGGCCCTTAAACACCTTTCTCCTTGACATTTTGGTCTTTAAATTCTTTTTGCATCCATTTTAGGGACTTTTGATCTCGTTTGGACACATTTCCTGCGTAACTGAGTCTTTGGCCAAAGGGGTGAAAATTTGGGGGGCCACGCCCGCCAAATGGGCCAAATTTATTTTTCAGCCATTTTACCTGTTTTGACTTCCTTTTACCAAGAAAGGACCAGAGGGTTGAAAAGTGACCTGATTTCATTTGTAAAAAGCCAAGAAACTGCTTGGGAAACTGCCATTTCCTGAAACCGGAAGTGGCCTCCTCAAAACCGGAAGTGGCCCTTAAACACCTTTCTCCTTGACATTTTGGTCTTTAAATTCTTTTTGCATCCATTTTAGGGACTTTTGATTTCGTTTGGACACATTTCCTGCGTATCTGAGCCATTGGCCAAAGGGGTGAAAATTTGGGGGTCCACGCCCGCCAAATGGGCCAAATTTATTTTTCAGCCATTTTACCTGTTTTGACTTCCTTTTACCAAGAAAGGACCAGAGGGTTGAAAACTGACCTGATTTCATTTGTAAAAAGCCAAGAAACTGCTTGGGAAACTGCCATTTCCTGAAACCGGAAGTGGCCTCCTCAAAACCGGAAGTGGTCCTTAAACACCTTTCTCCTTGACATTTTGGCCTTTAAATTTTTTTTGCATCCATTTTAGGGACTTTTGATCTCGTTTGGACACATTTCCTGCCTAACTGAGCCATTGGCCAAAGGGGTGAAAATTTGGGGGGCCACGCCCGCCAAATGGGCCAAATTTATTTTTCAGCCATTTTACCTGTTTTGACTTCCTTTTACCAAGAAAGGACCAGAGGGTTGAAAAGTGACCTGATTTCATTTGTAAAAAGCCAAGAAACTGCTTGGGAAACTGCCATTTCCTGAAACCGGAAGTGGCCTCCTCAAAACCGGAAGTGGTCCTTAAACACCTTTCTCCTTGACATTTTGGCCTTTAAATTCTTTTTGCATCCATTTTAGGGACTTTTGATCTCGTTTGGACACATTTCCTGCCTAACTGAGCCATTGGCCAAAGGGGTGAAAATTTGGGGGGCCACGCCCGCCAAATGGGCCAAATTTATTTTTCAGCCATTTTACCTGTTTTGACTTCCTTTTACCAAGAAAGGACCAGAGGGTTGAAAAGTGACCTGATTTCATTTGTAAAAAGCCAAGAAACTGCTTGGGAAACTGCCATTTCCTGAAACCGGAAGTGGCCTCCTCAAAACCGGAAGTGGCCCTTAAACACCTTTCTCCTTGACATTTTGTCCTTTAAATTCTTTTTGCATCCATTTTAGGGACTTTTGATTTCGTTTGGACACATTTCCTGCATATCTGAGCCATTGGCCAAAGGGGTGAAAATTTGGGGGGCCACGCCCGCCAAATGGGCCAAATTTATTTTTCAGCCATTTTACCTGTTTTGACTTCCTTTTACCAAGAAAGGACCAGAGGGTTGAAAAGTGACCTGATTTCATTTGTAAAAAGCCAAGAAACTGCTTGGGAAACTGCCATTTCCTGAAACCAGAAGTGGGCTCCTCAAAACCGGAAGTGGCCCTTAAACACCTTTCTCCTTGACATTTTGGTCTTTAAATTCTTTTTGCATCCATTTTAGGGACTTTTGATCTCGTTTGGACACATTTCCTGCGTAACTGACCCTTTGGCCAAAGGGGTGAAAATTTGGGGGGCCACGCCCGCCAAATGGGCCAAATTTATTTTTCAGCCATTTTACCTGTTTTGACTTCCTTTTACCAAGAAAGGACCAGAGGGTTGAAAAGTGACCTGATTTCATTTGTAAAAAGCCAAGAAACTGCTTGGGAAACTGCCATTTCCTGAAACCGGAAGTGGCCTCATCAAAACCGGAAGTGGCCCTTAAACACCTTTCTCCTTGACATTTTGGCCTTTAAATTCTTTTTGCATCCATTTTAGGGACTTTTGATTTCGTTTGGACACATTTCCTGCGTATCTGAGCCATTGGCCAAAGGGGTGAAAATTTGGGGGGCCACGCCCGCCAAATGGGCCAAATTTATTTTTCAGCCATTTTACCTGTTTTGACTTCCTTTTACCAAGAAAGGACCAGAGGGTTGAAAAGTGACCTGATTTCATTTGTAAAAAGCCAAGAAACTGCTTGGGAAACTGCCATTTCCTGAAACCGGAAGTGGCCTCCTCAAAACCGGAAGTGGCCCTTAAACACCATTCTCCTTGACATTTTGGTCTTTAAATTCTTTTTGCATCCATTTTAGGGACTTTTGATCTCGTTTGGACACATTTCCTGCGTAACTGAGCCTTTGGCCAAAGGGGTGAAAATTTGGGGGGCCACGCCCGCCAAATGGGCCAAATTTATTTTTCAGCCATTTTACCTGTTTTGACTTCCTTTTACCAAGAAAGGACCAGAGGGTTGAAAAGTGACCTGATTTCATTTGTAAAAAGCCAAGAAACTGCTTGGGAAACTGCCATTTCCTGAAACCGGAAGTGGCCTCCTCAAAACCGGAAGTGGCCCTTAAACACCTTTCTCCTTGACATTTTGGTCTTTAAATTCTTTTTGCATCCATTTTAGGGACTTTTGATTTCGTTTGGACACATTTCCTGCGTATCTGAGCCATTGGCCAAAGAGGTGAAAATTTGGGGGGCCACGCCCGCCAAATGGGCCAAATTTATTTTTCAGCCATTTTACCTGTTTTGACTTCCTTTTACCAAGAAAGGACCAGAGGGTTGAAAAGTGACCTGATTTCATTTGTAAAAAGCCAAGAAACTGCTTGGGAAACTGCCATTTCCTGAAACCGGAAGTGGCCTCCTCAAAACCGGAAGTGGTCCTTAAACACCTTTCTCCTTGACATTTTGGCCTTTAAATTATTTTTGCATCCATTTTAGGGACTTTTGATCTCGTTTGGACACATTTCCTGCCTAACTGAGCCATTGGCCAAAGGGGTGAAAATTTGGGGGGCCACGCCCGCCAAATGGGCCAAATTTATTTTTCAGCCATTTTACCTGTTTTGACTTCCTTTTACCAAGAAAGGACCAGAGGGTTGAAAAGTGACCTGATTTCATTTGTAAAAAGCCAAGAAACTGCTTGGGAAACTGCCATTTCCTGAAACCGGAAGTGGCCTCCTCAAAACCGGAAGTGGCCCTTAAACACCTTTCTCCTTGACATTTTGGTCTTTAAATTCTTTTTGCATCCATTTTAGGGACTTTTGATCTCGTTTGGACACATTTCCTGCGTATCTGAGCCATTGGCCAAAGGGGTGAAAATTTGGGGGGCCACGCCCGCCAAATGGGCCAAATTTATTTTTCAGCCATTTTACCTGTTTTGACTTCCTTTTACCAAGAAAGGACCAGAGGGTTGAAAAGTGACCTGATTTCATTTGTAAAAAGCCAAGAAACTGCTTGGGAAACTGCCATTTCCTGAAACCGGAAGTGGCCTCCTCAAAACCGGAAGTGGCCCTTAAACACCTTTCTCCTTGACATTTTGGCCTTTAAATTCTTTTTGCATCCATTTTAGGGACTTTTGATTTCGTTTGGACACATTTCCTGCGTATCTGAGCCATTGGCCAAAGGGGTGAAAATTTGGGGGGCCACGCCCGCCAAATGGGCCAAATTTATTTTTCAGCCATTTTACCTGTTTTGACTTCCTTTTACCAAGAAAGGACCAGAGGGTTGAAAAGTGACCTGATTTCATTTGTAAAAAGCCAAGAAACTGCTTGGGAAACTGCCATTTCCTGAAACCGGAAGTGGCCTCCTCAAAACCGGAAGTGGTCCTTAAACACCTTTCTCCTTGACATTTTGGCCTTTAAATTCTTTTTGCATCCATTTTAGGGACTTTTGATCTCGTTTGGACACATTTCCTGCGTAACGGAGCCTTTGGCGAAAGGGGTGAAAATTTGGGGGGCCACGCCCGCCAAATGGGCCAAATTTATTTTTCAGCCATTTTAC